>NT_177066.1:398275-404631 GCF_000188095.3 Bombus impatiens | reverse complement strand
GCGTTTTACCTTCAATTAGCATCTCTCTTAATGACGATCACCGATCTACACGCGCGCTCGCGTGACACGCACCAACATATAGATCCTGCTTCGCGTTCACCGTACTCTCGCGTATGCATGCGCGTATATACCCTGTCCATGGTACGTTTCGCGCGACGCATACGTTCTCACAGAGATACAGTCGGTACGGTGTAAGGGAGAAAGCTCGAAACAACGCGCGCGCGCTCGCGCGCGAGTGAGCGAGAGAGAGAGAGAGAGAGAGAGAGAGAGGAACGGACGAATGAGAGGCCCGGAGAGAGGAAAGCTCGACGGAAAAGGACAGAGGGGATCTATAAAAAAGTCCTTTCCCCTACTCACCGTATCCTTACCCCGCTAGCGACGTTCGCCCCTCGAAAACGCGTAACGAATGCAACGTGCACCCTGCACTCCCGCTCTCCCCTTTCCACGCTGTTGCTCGGTATTTCTCTTCGATTCCCCTCCATTTTCATCCCCACTTTGGTCGCGAGATCTTTATTTTTATCGTCGACCGGTTGGAAGGTACGTGGCGTAACCTCACCACGCCCCTATCGTTTCCCCCCTATCGTTTCCATCCCGCCAATCGGTCGGCTAGCGACCGGCCATTTTGGTCCATGCGGAGGCTGCGCGTTTACTTGCCGTCTTTGTCTTTTGCTTCCCACCGTCAGCTTCGTGTGTATGAGTGTTCCGTGGAAGGATGCTGCGCGCGAGTGCGTTTCGTGGAGGCGATACGCGTGCACCAGTGGTGGGGCGTGGAACGAACAGGGCGAACAGCGGGACCGAGTTCGCTCAGTATTTGGCGAAATTTTTCCCGAATTTGGGGACGGTGAACTAGCTGCGGCCGTTTAAACCATATCGTTCAACGCGCGACGTTCCGATAGCTGCCGGTCGCGGTAAGGTCGTTCGGTTTGCCGCGGTTCGCGAAGCCCAGACGTCGCGTCGTTTCGAGGTCGTGCGCTCGCTTGGATTTCGAGGTAGACCGAATCCTTCGACGATGGTGGGGAGCGAAGGAAAGTAGTAGGAGGAGGTCGCTGCGAAGGTATCGCTTCTCCCTCTTTCATATCAAACTACAAAAATATATACGAGTTTTCTTATTGCGTGTCGAAGATAAGTGCCGGTTGCCCGACGATTACCTAACGAAACGAACACGTCGCTCAGGGTTGCGCGAGCCAAGTTATTTCCCAGTGACTGACAGATGACATTCGCAAAATTCTAGCTGGTCGCAGAGAATCGTCGGGTATCTGGAGGTGTCGATAGTCCGGTAACGCTTGGTCGGAAATACTCGACGCGACACCGGGCGGCGGAAAGCTTTTTTTTATGTCCGCGCTGAACATTCTGCCAGCAGGACTCGCGCGCTTCCTTTTCCTCGTTACGTGGAACGCGTAATACGATCGCTGTTAAAATTCTCGGCGAGTGTTGCATCAAACCAAATCGTGGATCGAAGGTCGGAGGGGGGTAAGAGGAGCGAGCAGGAGGACGGACCACGAGTCCGTACACACCTATTTAATTCTTTCTTCTCTGTCTGCTCTCCGTCCAGACTCGACCAACGTGATATCGCGTCGGTGTTCACGCGAGAAAGACAGCGCGCGTCCGATCAGGCGTACGCGTGTGTCCATCGAGGCAGAGGTTGGTCACGAGCTTGGTGGGGAATGCGATGAGAGAAGGTAGGAGAACGAACGAGAGTCCGCGATATTCTCTCCGACGTTGGAGGTTTGCCTTCCTTCTCGGACGTACGGGAGCCGTCGCTCCCTCGTATCTTCGTGTGTGTTCCATCGAGTAGCTCGATCGAGAGAGAGAGAGAGAGAGAGCGAGAGAGAGAGAGAGCGAGAGAGAGAGAGAGCGAGAAAGAGAAAAATATAACACGCGCTGTAAGGGCAGAGGGGGACGAGGGGGCGCGAAAAGTCGAAGAAGAATAAGCGAGAAGTTTGGGCGCACTCTATCCTCGTCTCCGTTAGCCAGCGAATTCACGGACATCACGGGAGTATCCTGGGCGAAACACGGACCGCGACACACCGAGCCTCGCGAGTCGGCGTATGTGTTCCCCGTGGATGTGGTAGAGGCTGGTTCGAAGGGAGCTGGTGGGGACTAGAAGGGAGAAGGTAGGAGGACGAGTTGGGAGGACGAAGGCAGCGCTATCGAGTGGCGGTACCAAGAAGCAACGGCGTCGTCCGTCGTCACCGCCGTGTATCGTCGCCGCTGAGNCACCGCCGTGTATCGTCGCCGCTGAGAGAGAGAGAAGTCCACCGCTGAGGGACTATCCGAGATTTGGTCGCTTTTAAACGAAATACACCGGCTCGTGAGCCCAAGTGAGTTTCAGGAAACGATCGTGCACGATCTATCGATGTTAGCAACGATTTGGTTTCTTGATTTTAACGACAGTTAACAAGCTCGCACAAGCCAACATCGAATTACGGCACTTTCGCGAATCGGCTACAGATTACGAGTGTTACAGATTGACAAACGTCCGGCTACGAATTGTATTCGCGTGACACGCGTGTGATACGAATAGAATTTCCGAAGAACGGGGCTACGAATTCGCGAGTGTCCTACGGAACGCCGGACAAAGACTCCGGTATCGTACACAGAAGCGGCGGTATTAGCCAAAACGGGACTGCCGGTACGACCAAAGGATATCTACGAAGAAAGGAAAGGACGGTGCAAGTCGAGGGTAATTATCGGAAAGGTAAGAGGAAATCTCTCATTCTTGCTCGCTTCTCTCCATGTGGAACGATTACCGTTACAGTTTTTCGATATAAATACGTGGTTCTCCGTTTCGTACTTTTAACGAGACGGGGATTAGTCCTGACGATAGGAAGGTCAGACAATTTTTCCGTAGCGGACTGGAGACCTTTATTCCGAATTTGTTTGAAAATTCCTTGAAAGATTTATTAACGCGTCATCCAGATGTTTCTATATTCTAAGGAAATACTTCTGAATGATGTTTGATATAATGTTTGCAACATCATGGTCGGCTATATTGAAATAGCTCAGGTAAACATCCCGTGTACGTGTTCTTATGAGAACGAGGACGGGTCACAGCCCGTGTTTAATAACATTCCCTTGGTCGAACTATTATCAAACAGTTAGAAATATCTAGGAGAACCGAGAATCGTTAACGCATTCTGTATTATCGTACTTTGCTTTCCACTACCTTTACAACGATATAAATATCGCTATCGAAGAATGGCTACGGATCTGTACGCCTGAGATATCTACATCGTGAGAATTCGCAAGAAACATTCGACGATCGACCGTTAAACTGGAATATTATCGCGCCTATTATACGAAATTATGTGTAACTTCGTCGACGTCGTGACACGCCCTACGCTTAGGTCCGATGAATGAAATCCATTACGTTCTATCTCCGAAATAAAATATACTTTTCGATTCTAGTAGACGTTCCGGAAGCTATCAGCCTGTTGTGCGCGTTACACGTACACGATACCTTTTCGATCTTCGTTATCCTTCTTCGTTTTAATTGCACGATACGTATGAAAACGTTCGTAATTCGACCAACGTGTATAATCGAGAGAGAAAATCTCACGAGCGTATTGAAAGGACGGTCGGTGATTTCCGTTTGAACGAATGACGGTAGCGAATCGCAAGTTTACGCTGTTAATTGCGGCCAATTAACGAAACACCCTTCTCTCTTTTCCGTGGTATTTTATCACCTTTCGGGTCCATTCACGAACGGTTTTGCGTCTTCTTTCGGAACGGACATTCTGAAGCAGCGGTAAACCGTCGTATAGATTTGTCCGAATAGCGCAACGTCATCTCCGTTAATCGTCACGAAAAGTACGAGCGTACGTGGCTTCTCGATAAAGACAGCCACCGTTGGTGAAAATGAAGTGCGTGCCGCATGCAAAAGACATCAATCTTTGTAACAGTTTTTTGTACGCGCGCCCGCAGTTTCGAACCTTCCCGCCGCTAACGTACGCACGGTCGGCTATCCACCTTGCGCTATCGAGATCGTCTTCGTTTCGTTCGGTACGCTCCACTTCGTAGCGCTAAGAAGCGTTTCGAAGCAAGTTGGACGCATTGGATGGAATTGCGACGCGAGCATGGCCAGACGGAATCAGAGGCGAACGAATCGCGATACGAGATACGAAATAGCCGGAATTTGCGATGGCGCGCGAGCTGCTTGATTATTTTCGTGGCTTTCTGTTTCTTTTTGCGGGACACTTGCCGGGGATAAGTTTTCGTGGCAAGAAGTGGCCGACAACGGGGGGTTGGCGATATTCGTCCTGAGTCCAGGCACCGAACGAACTGACGGACAAACGGACAATGAGAACGAGGAATGCCCCGCAGAGCCAGACATGAAGACGTCACTCAGAAACGGTAACGGCTACGACGGGGTCAGGTTCGACCTGACCGTTCCGTGTTGCCTCGAACCAGCTGCGTTCTCGCCGACCGAGTCGAGTGAGTCAGCGACGAGCCTGGCAGACCGTCGGACGTCGTATCAAACGAGAGACCTTTCTCAAAGTTTCTATCGAAATCTATGTCTTGGCTCGATTCAACGTTTCCAAATGCAACGATATGCTCGAACTACCGCGATTCCCCGTTCCTTCGGTAAATTTATCGCCTTCTTTGAATTCTTGCGCTAAACTATCGCGTACCTCTTAGCATTCGAATCGCTTCGATCGACCAGGACGTCTCTTCTCTACTCGTTGAATTTCTTCGAAAATGCTTGAAAATTCCGCTTAAACTCGCACGTCGGTCGACGGACGTACCGGTCGTCGAGCGAGTCAACGACGTATCGACGTATCTTTCTCAAAGTACACTGACGTTTTTAGCGAAATCGACGACGAAACACCGATTCGATGCATCGGTGTGTCGTAATGCGGTCGTAAATTAAATCGCGCGTTGACCGGTATGTGCCGTTGGTACGTGATTTACGAGCGATGACACGCCGAATGGGAATAGGCTGTATCAGAAATGCGCTACGGCGCGGCGTGCGTGTATTTTTCTGACGTAGCTGCGCGATCTTCGGCAAACTATTACGAGGAATCGGTGATAACGAAACAGCTGAAATACGTGGACTGGTCCAGAGGGCCTTGAACCATCTTCCGCTCGAGTGGAAAGTTTTCTTCGATGAATAATTTAGTCCAGACTATACTTATTGGGAGAAGTTGTTCGAAGAAACCCGATCGCTCCGACTATCGACCGCGTCTAATTCGAGAACCAGAAACACGGAATTTGTTGTTTCAGACAGCTGGAGAAGAAACGTTGTTGCCGGCCCGTTGTTGATTAACGCGTAGCCCTTTCCAACAAAATTTCTGCTAACCGGACGAGTGATATTGGAGAAATTATTGAGATTAGTATTAAGTATATCCCTTTAGGCGACTGAGCACTTTTGCGCCTAAAGAGAAACGTTTGATGGGTTTGCAAATAGATTTCGGATGTTTGTCTTTGCGGTTTTGGCGTTGAAAAGACCGTAGACAGCTTTCCTTCGATACGGCATAGCGGGTCCATAACTACAACGGAGACCCCCTGGTCCGGTTAATAATCAGTTTCATTGTCATTTTCAAACACAGCTTTCGGCTTACTGTGACCGTGCTTCATCCTCTCTAGTTCCAAGCGAACTGTCCTCGACACGTTTTCCCTTTTGCACTATCCAGTGCCACTTTCTTTTCCTCTCCACCAATTAGTGGTTTCGTCGAAGCTCACCGGGGGTTCCAGTTATCCGGCAAAAGGTGCCAGCAGAAGCCTGCTCTGAAAGCACCTGGATGCGCATCATCGTTCATTTTCTTTCCGCAGGACCGCTTCTCGCTCGTGCCAGCTAGATTTCTGTGCCGCGATATAAAACCAATGCTCTAACGAACGACGATATTCCAGGCTGCCAGAGGCTCGTTCGAACGTTCGCGCCAGCGAAACGTAGAAAATAAAAGTTGCTCGGTCGGCTAAAAAGACGACTTTTATTGGCGCGGCACTCTGGATCAGGATGTGACTAGCACAAATCATTATTAACGACTGCCATTGTACGACCGATGTAGTCCGTTTCGTTTGAAATATCGCGACCGCTGGATCTTTATTAAGCAGCTTTCGACTAACCTGTGCCCCGCACTTTCCTCTCTCTTCGACACGAAACGACATCGTTTTCACGAATAAATAGTCGACGCGATATCGTGACGTTCGATCGATCTCCGAACCGATTAACGCGAACGTCTGCTAAATTTCCCCGGTTGTCGTCTTGCGTTAGCGTCGCGCTTCCCGACCAAAGGGCAGTCGTACGTCGCGACGATGAACCTGTTCACCGCGCGCTTAGACGACGGTGCGACGAGCCGACGATCCCAACGAATACTCGTGAAAGGGAAAGATTGGGAACGGCGGGAAGGTTGACT
>NT_177066.1:373366-397631 GCF_000188095.3 Bombus impatiens | reverse complement strand
CGGGAAGGTTGACTCGCGGTTACGGACGCGCATCCGTAGGATGACCCGACGAATCATCGTAATAGGAATAATTCAAGAGAAAGGACGTATCGATTTGGTGAATCGTTGTTGGTTGTATCCTAGCGGTTCTCGGTCAGGTCGGTTTATAATAAGGCGCTATATGGAGCCGCACGCAGGTGTAAGGAGGTGTCCGGCACCTTAAGGCTTCCAGTAGGGTCGAACGGAGCGGCATATTTCATCCATTGTCGCCCCTCAACTCCGGCGGCGGCACTTTTCAACTTTTTATAGAGATTTTTATACCGCTATATCTATACCGCTCTACGCCGTCGGAGATGCGCTCGAACGAACGAGCACGTAGGGAGATGGAGAAAGAGGTGAACAGTGAGGGCAGTAGGCGGAGGCGGTGGCGGAGAGAGGGTTTGCCACATCGCGCGGCTCTGAATATGAATATAATAATGAGAACGGGTTTCGTCGTCGTTCCGCTTCTCCGCTCTTCGTCCTTCGGTCGCTCTCCAGTTCTTCTCCTCTCACGACTAGCCGCTCCTCATCCCCTCGTCCTTTCTCATCCTCCACTTTTTCCGTTTACTTCGGCCTTATATACATATATGCGCGCGAGATGCACCGTGCCGCGCCGTGCCGTGCCGTGCCGTGCCGCGCCGGCAGCTTCGGCAACAACAACAAAACGAGACGTGTCACTGTACCTGTTAAATTGCCTCCTCGCACCGAACTCAACCCTCTGCTCTCCGCTACCGCGCGTTTCTCTGATGCAAGCCGATCCGTCGGCCTCTGCCACTCCTCCTGGCGTGATTATGCGCGTTTACCGGACCGTATAACTGCGCCAAACCACCGATCCACCGGCCAATAAAAACAATTACAATTTTCATTTCGATCGCGGTAAAATGCCCCTGTTAGGTCCTACGAATCGACTTTGGCTTCGCCCGAGTTTGCAGTTCGTCCGTCTCGCGAAACCGTTAAACGAAAACGTTGGAACAACAGCTAGTACGACCGAGTAACTTGATACTAGATTACCGTAGTCTGGAGTCTTGAATCTCGAAGGATGCTTTGCAAAAATTTGGATGTTTGAAAATATCGAGCCAGTTAGCTCAGTGCGGTAAAAGCGTCGGCCAATTAAGTTTCGCGTTGATGATAGATGGCCGACGAAATGAAACGAAAGCACGGGGTAGAAGCTGTGAAACGAAAGCCACGGTAGCAGAGGTGAAACGGGGCCGCGGTAATAGCGTTGAAACGGATCGTGCTACCGAAAACGTTCTACCGCGGCTAACGTATCGTAATCATGCTCGGCAGATTGTAAAAACCACGGGGAATCCTTTATTCCGGACGACTGTCCGGTGCTGCAGCGGTAGAAGGAGTCGCGGATCGCACATAGCCGAGCGATAGTGACGATAGAGGGGAAAAGAGAGAAGCTGCGAGCTTCGGACGGAAAGCGAAACGAGAAGAGCAAGATACGGCCGAGGTGGGACGAGGTAGTACGAAGAGAAAGAAGAGTCAAGGAATGTTGTACACAAAGGTGTTGAGGTAGATACTCGTGTGTACGCGAGAATGGAAGAGCGAAGAAAACGTCCGAAGAAAGGAAAAAGGGGGAAACGAGAGAAGGAAAAGCAGCGAGAAAGATAAGGAGGAGGAACCTTTTGCATCGGTGGATGCGTGTATCCCGCTATCGATATATTACACGGGTAGGGTTGTGTGCGTGCAAAAGGGTGAAAAGGAGAGACATATTTTATATTTATGGGTATTTGCCGCTACTGTGCTCTCGCGCCGGCGGCTTGTGGCAGAGAGCTAACCGGCCTCTCCTGCGATCTCCTACCCTTCGTCTCACTCCTGTTTCGACTCTTCGTCTATCTTTCTTCGTTTCTCCGTTGATCTCTGCTCGGTGGCCTCTCTCCGGTGCTTCTATAGAAGCTTCCTTGTTCGTTCTACCGGCGACCATAGCGTATACGCGCGTTCCTCTCCCTCTGACACTTTGGTCGGCAATACAGGACGCACAACCGGCGACCAGACCATGTGTCATCTCCCATGCCATCCCATATTCCGTTCCTACCATGATATGCTCGAGGCTCGTTCCACGCTAACGTTGAATGTCCTTTATGGGTGTGCGCGTTTGTCCCACATCTATATATAGACGCGGGGTGCCATACATGGTACAGCCAACACCATAAGAACTTCGCTGCCAAACGTCTAGTCGACTTATCGCCCTTGTCAAGTCCGAGATAACGCGTCGTGTATCTTTGCGAACCGTCATGGTTCGCGTCTTATTGCGAAGAAGAGCGTAAGCACGAGCCGAGGTAGCGACGCTTCAAGAAATTTGTTTCGCGAAACGAACTGAAGAATGGGAACAGAGGCGGTAAATCGTAATCGGCTTCAAAGTGAACGCGCGGTCATTAACGACGTTACTCGCACGCGTATTTCGTTTAAATAGCCACGGACTCGAAGGACGATACGAGATGAACGCGAAATGTTCGAAGCATGGCCGATTTCGACCGCTTCGGGGAGAGAAGATAGCAGCGAATTCTTACGAGGACTGTACTTTTGTCGGAATCATCGCCGGCAACGGCACCTTCGCTCTCCTTTTTATTTCGATCGCTCTTCTTCTTTCCCCGACCACCGGACTTTTACTTTTTGGCTGCGTTTGCCGAAGAATTTATGAGCGTGGTTTGTGACTCGGGCCACCGGGTGCCTCATCCCTTAATTAAGGATTGTGCCACCGATTTGCCGTCCCTTTCGCGAATATGTCTTTTCTTCGTGGCTCGGCCATGCTAATGACCTTGACCTGTGCGCGACCCGAACACGCGGCGAAAACGTTCGGACACGGACGACCTTAATCCCTCGGTCGAAGATAAGGTGAAAGTTCTCGTACGTTATCGCGTTTCGTCCATTCTGTGACGTGGAAAAATTCTTTGGCATCCCGTTTCGTGGGAACACCGTCGCTGCTATCAATTTAATTTTTCGCGGATGAAAGCGGGGCTTGTCCCGGGCAAACCAACCACGTCGAAGCATCTCGCGGAAAAATCACCGACTACTAATCCTTTGTCCGAGGGGTGAAACGTTGCGTGTGCCGGCGCGTAAAAATCTTCCTTTACGACTCGAATCGTCGAATTATAACGCGGTGCGCAACAACTTCTTTACGAGGTATCTATCGACGGAGAGAAAAGGAAAAAAAGAAGAGGAGAGACCATGATCAAGGGAACGGGGCAGAGAGATCGCGTCGAGCACATTGCGTGAATCCTTAATGCAAAGCGACTACGGGCGACGAACCGTGAGCACCCCGTCTAATGCCTTCTAAAAGCATCCTCCGAAACCCGACGAGAGAAGAGCTGAAACGAGGTTGATGCAGAGGCAGAAGCGGAGACAGTGGCAGAGGCAGAGGCAGAGGCAGAGGCGAAGACGAAGACGGAGGCGGTTCCTTGGACGAGAGGAAATACGAGGAGCATTAGCAGCGAGAAGATCGAAGGAAAAGAGCGGAAGAAAAATAGGAGCAACTCCAGGAAACGAGAGGGTCGAAAATCTGATAAGCGAGAAATAGACCGACAGAGAATCGAACACCGCGGTGGAAGGACAAACCAGGGTGCACTGTGTTGTACGGTAATTTGTCGAAGCGTTTTCAAAAAAGAAGAATGGACGAGCCTTCTCCCTTACTTCTCTCAGTTTATCTTGCTTTGAGCCCAACGAATCAGCGGTTAACCCAGCGGTGCAAAACACAACGCCTCGTCCATTATGGCGCACAGTAGCGTTCTTTTCATTCGCAGCACTGGAGCACACTGCGCCTGTCGATTTTCAACGTGGCCATATAATTCGACGGTCACGAGAGAACAGGTTAACGTTGCCGAATGTTCGGGCTACCGGATCGATAGGACGAGCTACCTAATAAAGGAGTCACGCGTTTATCGCTGCGCGTTTAATTAAACGACTCGCTGATTCTCCTCTGCTACGAAATAAATCAAGATTTTTACGACCTTGCGCTCGGTAAATGTAACCGCGTTAAAATATCGTACGGCATGTGACGAGCGGTAATTACGAAACGCGTTCGTTATCGTGATTTCTTTTTTAGATTCGCCGGCATCGGTGGACTCGTTTTGTTCTTGCGACTTCCTCGCGCATTGACGAACGTTTGTCGAATAGCGTCGAATATAAAACGCGAACGAGATAGCGACCATTCCGATCCACCTAGTCGCGATAAGCACAGAAACGATGAAAAAGGAAAACGAAAAGAGAGCGGCTGAATGGAGGTGATCGCTCGTGACTGTGATCGTGATTTCGATCGCGCTTTACCTTTAGGACATCTGTCAGCCGTGAGATGGAATTTCAAACAGTTTCCATGGCAAAATAAGCGTGCGGTCTGGTCGTTGATCTCGATACCTGTCCGATCTGGACGTTCAGTTATCAATCAAATTATCAGCGATGGCGTTCAAACGAACGCGTCGAGCCCGTGTGCGTACTCGTTGCACACTGTGTGACCGCGTAGAAAGGTTTGTTGTGGGTTAAATTTACGATGGAATAATTAAGGAATCGTCTTACGTATGTCTCGCGACGAGTTTCGAATCAAACCGGTTCCGTGACGATTGAAATTGGGCGTTGCTATCGTCGATAGTTACGCGAACCAAGACTTCTAAACGTGTAACATAAATGGAGAAGTTTTTGGAACTCGGACAAAAGATATAAAAGAAACTCTAGTTGGAAGATCGCGGTAAAAGCGTCGGGAAACCGTGTCCTTCGGCGCGAAATCTACGGAACAGACCAGTGGAGATTACGGAGGTTTTTGCGGTTCCTTTAGTGGGAAAACGATGTAAACTCGAAGGGAGATCCAATCTGGAGGACCTCGCGTCCCTTGACGACCGACGCCTGCGGTGCGAGCCTTCTACTTAGCTCCCTCCCCTTGCTTCCGAAGAACACACTATCCCCTTTTCCTTGCAGATGGGACAAATGTACCTTTTTGTACTTTGCATCACTTAACGCTTCGTCGAACGTTTTCACGGCCGTTGGTTTTCCGAAAACGCGGTTACAGACGACCACAAGGATGGGGCGTGTTGTAAGCACGGGCTACCATATTTCTAAATGCTTTTCAAATCATAGGATCTTTAAGAACAGACGTGTTTTTTTTACCGAACGGAATACCGGTGAAATTTACCACTTGCAACTCGAACGACAGATTTTCGAACTAGTTAGATCGGAATCTCGCCGAACGGAAAGGCGAGCATAACGTGCTCTCGTAAGATGGATCTCGCGGTTGGTATTCCTCGGATCGATTAAGATTCCATGAATGGAAGCTCGAAGTCTGAACGAAGTACCGCGAGATCGTTGATAAGCGACGACGAGAATCGGAATGACACAGGTTTGACAATCCGAATGAGATTACATCCTTTAGGCGGATGTCTAATAGAACAAGGTCGAGTCACCTGATCGAGAGGCATCCTGTCACCTTAAGCAGGAAATATAAATTAATTTAACGTCCCTTAGGGGTAAATGTCGTGATGTGGTAGAGGGTGGGCATCCATTCGGTTTCCATTCATCGTTTTGGCAGGACCATAAATCCTACGCCCTTAGCTTCATTGTCCAGTCTAACCTTGCTTTATGAGAACCGGACGCGTGTTTTTACCTAGCACGTACATTAATTTTTCATGCACTTACAGGAACGGTACACACGCATTGGCGTATTCGATGTTCCGTTCATTTCTCGTTCTAAGACTATTCAAAGAGCGTTATTCGGTCTATTTCGCACCCCATGATAATTAGTCGGTCGTTATAAAGAGAAAAACGATTTCAACGATAGATATTCGCAGAGAGGAGATGTTCGCGGTTCCATTTCGTGATAAAATCTCTGTATTCTATTAACGTTTTGGGATGGAGCCGGGTATTAGGTAACTTGCTACCAATAAACGAGTCGTTTGCCAGTGATTAACTACATAGAGAGATAGGAGAATCCCGAGGGGCGGTGAGAAACCCCCCATGAAGGCTTTGAGCAGTCTGTGCGGAGCACCGTTTCCAGTCGACGTTTTCTTTCTCTTTCGTTGGTCGGCCACGATGCTCCGACGGCCGAACACACACGTGGCACGATATATGCTATAGAGAAAAGGGATGTTTAATCCCATTGGGAGTGCTAATCTTTGCGCGCAGGAAACCCCCCGCAAATACCCTATAAACGGCCTTCGCGGTACAATGGCCCCCTGCCACCAACCGTGAAAATAGGCCGCAATGTCAACCCCCGATTCATCTCCCTATCGCGACTGCTCCAGTCGTCGATTCCTTGCAAATTTGTTAACGTCGTTTACGCCTTTGGAACTTTCAACCGGCGGAACATATGCTGCACGAAATCATCCGTCTTCTTTCCTAAATTATATACTTTCGTTCAACGAATCGTTCGGTCGTGATTCAAGTAATTTTTCTGCTATGCTTATTACGTTGTATCAAGTTTGGACAAGATTAGAAAGGAAAAAATATCCGTCCCGCCGGCAACGGTCGAACGCGCATCCATGAGCTCGTTCCCGTCAGCTTTCGAGAAACGCGACGCTCCGACAGGTTGACGCGTGAGATGGAATCTGCGCCTACGAGGGACGCCTGCAGAATGTGTTCTACGTGTCGCCGGTGTCAAATGGTTAAAAGACTCGGGATACGCCTGGTCCGGGAACCCGATTGGTAGGGCGACCGTCTTGATCGTCCGCTTTACCCTCACACTTTCGACTTCCGTCGTTCTATAAAACTATCGTGAAAAATAGAGAGAAGAAAAAAAATCCATTTCAGAGAGGGGTGGGCCACCTCCACCAAAAATTCTCGACTAGTCTCGATCTCGTTTGTACCTGTCGCCCTCGCGTTATACGCGCCACCTGGACAGGTGAATCTCGGAATATCGTGCCCTACACGGGTATATTATATCGTATAATATCGTGTGGTGTCTCTCGATCGAAACGTCGCGTCACCAACGTGTCACCGACTGCTGTCGTCTCGCCCCTTTCTTTTCTCCATTTCGTCACTTTTTAGTCCCGTCGCTTTTCATGCATTCGTCTCGCTAGACGCGCGTCCCCGTGTAATACGATAGCAGTACAAGAAAGATCACTTGGGAGCGAGTAGGATACGAAAAAGGTAAAGGGATTTTGCGTTTCTAATATATTTGAACGTCATTCCCTATGTAACAAAAACCTTGTAAAACAAAAAGTTTCAATAGTTTCATAAAATAGGAATTTTTGGTAATTCGGCAAACAATCTGAAAATACCATATGACCATATGGTGCTTTATCCTATGCTAACAAAATTGCCGATGGGTTCCCAACAGATCATAAAATTAGAAAGTTCGAAAACTGAAATGAATTTCGACGAAAATTCTGTCCTGTAATGGACCTTCAAATGGTCATAAAATAACAATAATACCGACAACAAGTAAGTAATCAGATCAAAATTCAATTATCACAGGTCATTGACATCTTAATAAGGTTTGAGAGCAGCAGAGACGACGGACTAACCGTTTGTCGAACATCGTTCATTTTCGTCCTTCTATTGATTTACAAATTATATACGACAATACACTTTTCTGAAAAGGAAGAATGTTGCGAATTTCCAAGTTGTGCAATAAATAATTCGAGCATTCACGCTATATATTACTATCTTTCACATTTTTTCCATTATTTTTCAGAAGTGATTCATAAGTAGTTATTTCTATCCCTATTCGTGTTTTATGACGTTTGGAGGGTAGTTTGTTTATGGCAGTGGAAAAACATAAAAATTTAGAACTTTCTCCTTTCGAACTTGCTATATTCTAAAGGGATTAGACGAATTCGCGCAACGTTTAATTGCAGTTTCCCGGTTTTCTTCGTCGAGGCTTAGCCGAGAAATGGCTTACGTAGGAAGAAAAGGCATTTGGTCAGATAAGACGGAAGTCGAATCGAATCGACCGATCAACCGCCTTTCTCCGGTGGTCGTGATTTTCGAAAAATGGTCGATCCAAATTTACCGTGAGATCGCCCAGCGGGTGCCTGACGCGATATTCCTCGCACCTACGTGGAGATGCGCACCTGTGCTCGCAGAGAAAGACAGCGAACGCCCTTGTGCAGGCCAGGAAATTCGAAATTCGCCTAGCTTCTGCCGACTCTACCGACGTTACATACCCACATACCCTTCTCGCGTGTATACGTATATACAAGAAACGTAGAATGGGGAGGACGAAGGGCCGGGACACGGTCGCGTTTTCAACGTTACCAATGCAACAATGGAGACTGCGATCCTCGGATCGAGACCGACACAATACGCTGCTGACGTGTTTATATAGCTGCAGAGAACGAGAGGTTGGGAGAGGCGAGGTATACACGCGAGACCGTGTAATTTAGTTATAGATCAGTTTGTTGCAATTTGGCATTTCGTTTGTACGGGCCCTGTAAACTGTGTTTACCCAGGCTGCGATGATCGACGAGTAAACGAAGTTTGTTTAGGAACTACGTCGCGCGGAGACCCCTCCGACAAGGCTTGGCCTTTTTCACTAAAATGCAAACCCTCGTAAAAAATGAAACCTTCCTTAGTTTTTGTCTGTCTGTCTCTTTTTTATTTTTTAATGCGTTGCACATCGATCACGTATTTTCCCGAATAACGAAACGTCGTTATTCCGGAGAGTCGAGTTCCGCGATTAAAAAGATATGATCTTACGGTAACTATTGGAACAATCGATGGTTCCAAACTCAGGCTGTGATTTTTCCAATTTTCCGAATAACCAAATTTTCGGGAAGTAAGACCGGCGCATAATAAGGACACGGCGTATATTAAAGAATTCTCAAGCGGACCTTTTCAAAGGCATGATTATTCGAAGGATCGTCAACGAATATTGGCTAAGATATATTTAATCTAACAGCTAGCTGGTCGAACAATATTTTGTCCTGTATTTGAAAGCAAATAAGTGTGTTCCTGGTAGTCGCGTTAAGATGTCGAAAAATCTTCTGGTTTTGCCAATTAGGTCTTGGTCGAACGGAACTAGCAAAGCGGTAAAGAAGACGGTACCGGAACCGTAGGACGCAAACCGTGGTGAAAAACAAACAGAAGAAACGAGGACGAACGTAGCCGACGCAGGAAGAAAGACGGTGCAGCTCTTCTTGCTGACTGCGCGCAGAAGAGAACCTAGTTTAACGCGGGCTTTAACCAATTCAATTCATAGGCTCGGGTTAAGCCAGGATTTGTGGCTTAGCACTGATGGTGTTTGCTACCACCACGAGAGATTTAACTGTTTCTGCGGCAAACCGTCCTCGGACCACCGGCCAGGTAGAGGTATGTGTTACATGTATGCACGATCGAAACCATCGGTTTTCCACGGCGAATGGAACGAACTGCAACCTGTTTCCTTTGTTTAATCGTCGCTCGAGTATTAAGATTACCCTCGACTATAGATACTGGATAAATCTTCTATTAAATCGTAGGAAAAACGAACAACGGTCCTTGCGTTGTGTATTAAAATATTAGAGTAGAAACTTATACAAGTTCTAAACGAGAGAGATAAAGATCTTAAATACTTGAAATCGAACTATACTTTTTATTGCAACAGTAGTTTGTCCAATTAGGACTACAGGGAAATGTCTGAAAGAAAGTAGGTCAAGTTCGGTAAGCATTCTAGGGGCGTGGTTCATGACCATTAACCAAAAGCCTTACTTTAGAAAGGTCGCTTTTGCACGCAGAAAGGACATACGCATACAATACATACACATAGTTACACTTGTTCAAACATAGCTACTTCTTGAAATTACAACGAGCGTAAACCCTTGAAGATTGTTATGCATTCCGTTCATGAATAACGGGAATTTATGCATAATCGTATTGTCCGTATTACTACGTTTCTTACACGGTATTTCTTATTGTTAGTCCGAGTTTTTCGCTTAATTTCGAAGACTCTGATTATAATTGCACAACGGAATATCGTGCTCACTCTCGGATTTTTATACGCTTTTACTCGATTCAGCAATACTAGACTGGTGAATTTCCTTTTTTCTAACAGATGATCATTAACGAACACTCTGGTTGCGAAAGTTCAACACAAGAACGAAACAGGGATCGCGTTTGACTAGAAAATCGGAAGTTGAAGTACTATAAATTACTCTTGAAATTATGGCTATTTCTCATAAAATGATTCATTTGGTTTTGAAATAACGTATATTCATTTGAGTTTCGAACATGCGGCTACATCTTTGTCTACACTTTCCTTTGTAAGTATTATATGGTATATATATATATATATATATATATATATATATATATATATGTATACCAAAGATGTATATATATACATATATATATCTTTTAGAAACGGAACGAAAGGCAGTTAAGAATAGTAAAAGGTAAGACAGTGCCAATAACCCTCTATTGTCTATTGAAAGTGCCGAGTAAGCGAAAATTCTGTATTTATGACTAAACCTGCCTGTGACAAAGTGGCATGACGTAGTGGCCAACGTTGAAAAGAATGTTCGATAACGAAGCTACGTTTTTTAGATGACCGGGGATTTTTTCCACACGTTCTAAAAAGCATATTTCAGAAATATTCGGTGGTCGGGTTCCATGGCGAAACGCATCGAAGAAAAATATTTGCCCCCTTACAGTGGAACTTGACCGGTGAGGCACACGCAGTGAAAAGGCAAGCAGTTCGGTAGAAGCGAAGGTTGAAGCGGCGGATCGGAGCGGAGTGGAACGCGCGTCGGTGTGCCGTGGCACGCTGGTAAATATGTGCTGCTACGGCATATATGTATCCGCACATAGCAGCCCAGTTGGTCCTCTAATGATGATCTACGGTTAGCTACCGCGCACAGCTTCTATAAACCTCCTAATTTCTCCTCTATAAATTCGTCGAGGAAGCCTGGACCCCTTCCACCGTGGCTCTCTCGTGGTTTTTACTCTTCCGCTGGGATCCCGCGAGCCGACGCGACCGATCGGCCCCATCTCTCTTTCCCACAAGCCGTCGTAAATACGCAACTGTATTTAACGTTCTGTGCGTGTGTTGTCTCCATGCTATCCATGAACCGTCTGTGTGCGGCCTCGCACCGACGCAGATCATTTATTATTTACCGCCGCTTATGTGCCTCTGCGAAGACACTGTGTGGGAGAAGAAGGTAGCACGACCAACGTGCACCAACAAATGGGATAAAAGAGAGCGAGGAAGATCTTGGTTCCACGACGGTATTACGACGACGACAAAGCCGAGAGAAGTCGCATTTTTTATACCGACCAACTGAAAAAACATAGTCCGGCTATCAGCGGGTTTGCGATTTTTATTTTTCCCTCGAGTTAGAGTGTGCCGGTGAAGAATGCGATCGCGCGCTACGTCCACGTGCTTATACGCCACTTATTTTCCATAGCTACAATGAACTCGACCGACGCTCTCCCTCTACGTAACTCGGTATCGACCGATTGATATAGGTATATGAGTGGAATTCGGTACCAAAATACGACGCAGGATGGGCGCATCGAAGAAATCCGCGTGTTTATAAACCGGTTACGCGAACGCCATTGGAATTCCAGTGAAAGTAATGATGTCGATGAAGCATGCCACGCGGACCAGCTTTTTACATATCGAATCTAGACGCAAGGTGTTTTCGATGCAGCTATAAAAATTGATTAGCCGTTGATGATTACTTCAATTTTTCTGGATGACGCCATTGGTTAATCTGCATCTCGTTGCTGGCTAATTCTGCGCTTCCGTAAATCGTAGAAATACTTTATAATATATTATCGAGAAGCAGTTATTTATGATAAACATAAATTTTCATCGATACCAAATTAAACGTTACATAGTATTTCATTTTCGGTATGAAAGTTGCAACAATGAGCGAAGACCAAGCAATACTGCGATTAAACTATAAAACTTCGGTAAATTCACAATACCAAGGAAATTTGCTTTCCTGCCGTACCATAATGTACCAGCTGTACCATAATTACGGGTAACGTAAAGTGCCCGTAAAGCGAGGTAGAGCCGACTGTTGGAGCAATATCCCAATAAATATTCGTGTACCTCAATATAATCTTTTATTGCAGTCGTAAGGCAAAACCTTTTTATAGTGTATATATTCTTTTTCTTTTACACAAAAAGATGAGATCGGTAAAAAAAAAAAAACATAGAAAAGGGAAAAAGAACGAGTCGAGTGTGTTCCAAAACTAACGTAAACTCATCGCGTCAAGACTGATTCGATTCCATGATGTGACTATCGTCATCTAGATACTAAAATTTCGATACGAAATGACGACAAAGTACGATCCCTTGTGGTCCAGGAGGGATCGAAGGGCGAATGGGGAAGCTGGAGGAGTGAAAACATCAGGGCGGAGCCTGAACATAGGAGGAGGAATAAAACGCGCAAACTCGATACACGCCGCCCTCTTTCTCTCTCGTTTCTCCTGCTTTACTTTTCAAGCCAACCACCCCATCCGGTTTTCCTCTTTTCACCTTTATATAGATTTTTTACCTAGTCGACCCTTCTTCTTTTCGCTCGGCGAGGCTTGCGCAAACTTGTCTATGTAACCTATCTTTTTCTCGTAAGTCATACTCTGTCATTCTTTTTTCCTATCGTTCAACTATACCGCCACTATACTCGATCATCCATAGACGAGTCAATTTCCGATTGTAAAGATGATGAAGGTTACACGAATCGATTCGGATTGTACGCGAAACATAAGTAGAACGCGTAGATATATACGTATAAGTAGATATATACATATATATGTAATTATTATATCTCAGCCGGGAGCATAGTAACATGCTACGAATGTCACGATCATTATTTACTACGTTCGTTCTCATTTTTTCTCACCATTTACATATTTCCGAGTATTACTTTCATAGTTTGACTCTTAGACGATTTGTGTATCGTGTATCGTGATATTTTGTTATTCTCAAGTGTCTGTGTTTACTTACCTTGTATACAAGACAATAGCGTGATGACATCAGGTATCGAAGATCGTTCGCTTCTAATAATCCATATTACAATGAACATTCAAGACTCGTGTCTTCTTTCGTTTCAATTCGTTAATACGATCACGAGAAAACCACACGAAACACGATTTCTTAACGAAAATGTCGCGAAAACTACCGAACGTAACTATGCACGTAGCGGATTACATCACGCGGCGGCCATTTTTCGTATTCCTGTCTTCCCGCGAAATTTTGAATACCTACTGTTACGGTCTATCGAGATATCTGGAACGCATTATTAGCTATTAATTTGGTTATTCATCGTTAGGCGAGCACATATTATCAGATAATTAATCGCAGATGCTCTAAGGAGATATAATTGTGGTTAACATGTATCGAAGAAAATAAGATTAGTGTTTCCTACGCTATCCTAATAGATCCTATTTAAGGAATTAGGGAAGAATGGTTGACGATTGCCGCCAAACTATGTATTTTCAAATGAATTTGAAAATGTTGAAATCTTATTAATTATATCAATATAATTGCTAGTATACAATAGTTACTTCATTATGTTCTATTGAAAATGTTAATAATCATAATTGTCAGTGGATTTTCAAACATCTTTGAAACAAATGGAAATCTGATGTTGTTGAAAGAAAGTTCTACATGGATTCATAAATGTATGCATAAAACTCTTTCACTATCGGAACAATCTTTCAAGTAAGTTCCCTTCACAAAGGATATATCTTAACAAACACGAAGATGGTACCCAATTGGGGGTAGCCACCCACATGATAATCAAACAGATAAAAAATTCTACCAAATGTCCAAATTGGACAAATTGTGAATGTGAAATTTTAAATAAAAAAAAAAAGTAAGTTCCCACGCTTTGTTCGTTATTTCGATAATTGGAAAAATTTTAACACAATGTAATTTCGGCATAGGGTAGAATATTTAAGAATGAGTAGGAATAGATAAAAATAAATGGGGTAATAATGAAGAAGAATAGGAATCACGTGTCCCATATTCTGTCTAAACTCAAGGTCTCAGGTATATAACGGTACTAACTGTGTGTATTCTTTAAGACTGACCACTGACGTACTGTAATGTTTGTCGTACGTAGTTTAGGGACAAGAAGCGTTAGCAGACAATGTTCAGGTGAAATAGGCAACTACTGTAGGGTTTTTCCCAGATATTTGTGTGAGCTGCAGAAATTACTGTCCTACAGAGTTTCTTACAAACTGTAATCCCGTCATGCTGTTTTGCGGGTTGAGGGTCTACGTACAGTCGTATTAATTCTTTGGTAACGGTAAGGTGTATTTGCGGTGCAGGTAAAAAATTTTCATTGTTGGCACCTGCTTCGACAATGTCTCTGAACATTTTATTCGCAGGACATAGTTATTAGATATTTCCATAGATAATTCCATTTTAATTATTTCTCCGCGAGCGTGCTAGTAAAAATACTTTATTTATATTTTATTTATTTATTTTTATTTATATATATTATATTCGTTTATAATATATTATTTATTTAATTTCTTATTTTACTTAATTATTTATTTACAGATGTAACATTGAAACTCTTTGCTTTTACACTTACATATGAACCTATTGTTTGGCAAAATAAGATTATTTATCGTTCTACTTTAACAGTTTCTACGAGTATAGAACATAAAATGAAAACGTAATTTCTTTTTTCATAAGAATTCCTCGGTATATAATAGCACAGTATCATGCATTAAAATATTACCGAATGATGCTTTATACTGTTTACATATTATGATATCGATTCCTACTTGACACGCTGGCTTATCAACGAAGTTATTACGCGATATGCTATAAATTGTGAAGTTACTTGTATATAAATATGCATGGTATGCGCATCGAGACATGTGTGATGCTCGTGCAACGAGTTGCACTAGAGTTCACTATCTCTCACTCAATTTGAGCCTCATCCGCCGTAAGCGGATCGACCAGGCTGGCCTTTTAACGTCGGATAGTCTCGCCTCTCCTGGCTCTAGAGCATAGACGCCTATAACAAACATTATCCGCCATAATGCCCTCGTGTAAACATACCTACCATCGTGCATCATCCTTCTCTCCTCTCCTCCCCCCGTTTCATCTTTTTCTGACACATCGTATCTCCCTCTGTCCATGGTCCGTCGACTGGATAAAAACTTGGAAGTTTATTTAGCCGTTTAGCGTCTAGTGGGAAGTTAAGTTTTTCGGATAAGCCACCTTTTTAGCACGGGCCGCGCTTCCCTTCGTTTCCTTCCGGTTTAGCACGCGCCGTTATTTCACGTTTCACCGTCGTATACGTATTTCTCTCCTCCTATTAACCTCGCAGAATCTCTTCGTTTAGTAATTCATTTCGTACGAATGCAAGTTGTTAATACGTTTCTCAACATTTCGTGTAAATTATGTTACGGCGATAGTCATTTTCTATGCTATTTGCTATGCTAGGATTTCCAAGTTACAGGGGAAGTACAGCGATAGGAAACTACAATTAGCCAGTTTGTCTTTGGAAACTTGGCAACATTTCCTTAGCCTTGAAAAGAGTTCTGCGCAGGCCATACGTACGAATAGTCCCACTCTTGCCGGGCCCGTTCCGAAATCCCTACCCCTATTTTTGAGGGTGGAGACCGATGGAAGGGATTCAGGTAGAGCCTGGTTAACTACTTTGGGTCAGTGAGGGGGGTTAGCCGTCAGTTCGGCTGAATATTTCTACAAGGGGCTCAGTATCTGTCGGTACTTGAGCTAGAGCGGTAGTTAATTCTAATGTGCATTCTTAAGTAGAAACGAACAACGTCGAGCGATCGGTTAAAAATAGATTATTTTATGGTAAAATATATTTCATATTTCGTGTGTTATCAAGCAGTACATAAGATAGTTCATGTTCAGTGGTGTGATATAAAATGACTATAGCGCAATACGAGTACACGTTGGATTTTTGTGAATGTGGCAGTATAATCAATCGTCAGTGAGTGACATCTAACACGTTACAACATTAAATGTCGCTAAACTAAATACATTTTAGTCGGATATATCTTAACGTAACAGATAAAGTTTGAAAAAGGTTTATAAATGAAAGGCAAGAGAGGATTCGAAATACAGCAAAATTAATTTTTTGAGGTTTTAATATCGACTCAATGACTTAGTATTTTTTGCATTAAAATGCAATTGTACGTGCCTATCTTCTCGAAAATTGTTATCTATAACAATAGACATGGGACACAAAAAGAATGCTAATTTCCTTATTGTAACGGGGCACAAAAGCAAGCACTATCGTCGGTAGCTTACACACGTTCGCAGACTCACGATACGCCTTAAAGTGCAAGAGAAACACGCGTATAAAGAGTAATTGATTATCGACAGGAATTTGAGTAGAATTAATTTCGACAAGAATTGATTATGAATTGATTATGAAGAAATAAGGCAATACCATAGTTGACTCCGTGCTTAAAGTGCTAGCGAAAGGTAGCTTCAACGTGATGTAATTATCGTTATAGGTGGAGGCATACGAAGCTAACGATAGTGGGCAAAACGTGTCGGCGCCGCAAGAACCGACACCGGGCCTATCTGAGAACAACGCGAGGGTACCTTTGCAATTGAGTGAGAATAATCGCCGCGAAGAAAATTTCTGGTTGACGACAGAGGAGGTAAATCAACAGTTAAGGCATTCTGATACGAGAGCCGCAGTGGCGGGTGAACTGGCTTGCCTCGCGGGTTACATGGCGGGGTACCTGAAGGCTACCGGCGCCACTTGCGCTCCGACCAGTAGTCCTCAGTACCATCCCCACAGTCATCCAGCAATGGGAGTCGGCACCCATCCACATCCGCATTCTCACCCGCATCCAGGAGCTCCACATCCAGGACTACCATCGCCGTTTGCACTCGCTACTCACGGTCATCCGCATCCTCATCCTCTGGAACATGGACTAGCTGCCTTCCCACAAGGTTAGTTTCCTTTAATTTATCTTTCTACTCGCATGAACTATCAGAAATTGATATTACAGAGATGTAGATCAATGGGTTATCCC
This sequence comes from Bombus impatiens, assembly GCF_000188095.3. NCBI lineage: Eukaryota > Metazoa > Arthropoda > Insecta > Hymenoptera > Apidae > Bombus > Bombus impatiens. The sequence goes on along the minus strand of NT_177066.1, from coordinate 380,717 downwards.
AATTATAGTTACTCTTTGCGTTATACGCTTACATATTTACTATATATTTACATATTATTATTCTTACAACGATACAACAAAGCATTGGCAAATCATTGACTTTATTACAAAAAGATAATATTGCATGATGAAACATTAATCGCAATAACAAACTGTACGATAAAATTACACGATTGAGATAATCTGAATTAATCAATGATCGTAATCGGTCGTTGAAACATTCTCCACATGGTTGCATCTGAATACCAAAAAGATTAATCTAACGCGAGATGATTCAAATCTTGTAGCGATTCCTAAAACTCTGTATTCTACCTGTAGATATCACGGTTAATTACCAGAGGCACGCGATCACCGCTTTACAATTTGCGTATGTTCACGGTAGCGCTGTAATATCGTTAATTATTAATGTCGCGTTTGAATCGCGATCCGTATTGGCGCTATTATTTCTCACAAGCATTTGAATCGTTGAATGGTTGCGATAGGTAATAGAGAGAAGGAATATTGATAATTTGAGACAGGTGGTGTTAAGACAGAGTCGTTACAGGTGGCGTTAGCTGTTCTCGTTGAAAGATTTTTCTTGAAAAATCGGATTCCATCGTTTCCCCTTTTCCGTTTCCTTTCCCTTTAAATTCTAGTTATTCCGATTCTAGTTTGACGAACGAAATAGACATCGGTACCATTTTGTTTACTACCTTTCCCATTTTAGGAAAGTACCAAATAAAGGTGCCTATAGTTCTTTCTTTCTTCTATCGTCTTAACAGCTTCATTTTCTTCCAAATTTCGAGTACGATTTAAAAGATTTGCATATTCTTTAAAATCATTATTCTTTTGCATCTCTTTCTTTCATTTTTGAGACGCAAAAGGAGCATTCGTTCGATGGCGAAATCGAGGATTATTCGATGCAGGCTTTGGTAGCTGCAAACATCTCCTATCGTTCACGCAACTTTTACTCCCTCGATCCCATTGTTCGTTTCTTATATTTCGCGTATCATACGGCCTGTTATCTCCTAGTAAAAGTATTTGATCTGTCCGCCGTACTAGCCAGTATTGATTGCCATGCAAATCGATGCATCGACTGAAGCCCTATGAGGCCAAAGTAAACTCAGGGCTTCTTAACTATAGTCAACGTGCATCATTCTGTGGCAAGCGCTCCACTGCATTTCTTCGTAACGTTGCCTTTAAGGCATCGGTCGAATTTTTCATTTCAAAACTCCTCGTATATCGCGAATCCCGAGTCAAATAAATTCTTCGTCAATTTTGCGTACCGGCTTCCAATCCAACGTAGTACCTAGTCCAAGCACGATAGAAATTGTAAATTTACATTCTCGTTGAAGTTCGATCGTTTCGTATGTCGATCGTTGATGGAAACGACTTGCGATGATTTTCATCGCATCGGGACAAAACGTTTAAAGGCGGAGCATATTTCAATTAGACGCACGAACGTTCTCCTTTTCCCTTCGCGCTTCCACGCGTGTTCGCGTACGTTGAGGAATATACGTGGACGCAGAATTGGCGTACTTTTCTCTTTTTCGCCTTCGTCTTTTTCACGGTGGTTTGAAAGGGGTACGGAGCAACGAAAGAGAAAGAGAGAGTGAGAGGAAGGGAGAGCAGAGGGATTCGAGTCGCGGCAAGAGGGTAGGAGGAAGGGGCTGGAATGCCCCAGCGAAGAAGAGCAGAGAGAACCATGAGAGTAAGCCGCTTATCAGGGTGGCAGCAGGCAGTATAGGTCCAACCAACGCAGATAGGTGGGTTTCCATGGAAACACGGATCTGTCCGTTAGGTCCGTACGTACCCGCGTCCAGCCGCCTATCCGTTGTAGGCGTATCCGCTACACGAAAAGCCGTGGAACGAGAGAGGAACGAACTGAGTGTCCCTCTGTCTATATACGCGTTCGTGCGAAAGAGGCAATCGGGAGAGTCCAGGGTAGAAACAAGGCTCGCGGCTGCGAGAAACGAGCGAATCGGTGACCCGCGCCGAAGAGACGCGTTTTCCCCTTTTATCGTTCCTTTATCAATTAAAAACTAAATATTACGGTCTGATCGCGTTCGTTAAATTCATCGCCGTTCGTCGTGTCGTACTTTGGATTATTTCATCGATCGTAATACCGAATACTTGCCAAGAATCTTACGAACCGCCCGCAAGTGTAAATTCGCGGTCTTCGTCCTTCCACCCGCCTCCGACGTGAATCGAATTTCTTTTTTATTCACCGAATACATAATGTACGAGCCGGCACGTTCGTTCTCCCGGTGGGAAATGAAAAATTAAAATGGAAATGAATCTTGCTAAACGACCGTCTGCAACCTTGAGCTACGCGAAGGAGTGGCAAGGAACCGGGATAGAATGTTAAGGTTAGAGCGGTTGTGGCCACGCGTGAAACCATGTATTCGTCGCGTGCGCGAAAAGAGACAGTCCGTGTTGGGTGTTTCGTAGCGCGGTCGAAGAATGTTTGGACGCGTCGAACGACGTTATTTGTTTTATTATGCAATCAGGCGTGGGGTCAGGGCGGGACGAAGAAAAAAAAGTAGTAGCTCCGAGCGGAACGAAGGGTGCCAAAAAGGTGGGGTGTCGAAACGTTGTCGTTAACGCGCCGAGGTTTCTCCCCGATGTACAATGTACAGGGACGCTGCTGGAGCCACCGGGTACGTGGGAATCGCGTCACATGCCTCTCCCTTTTCTCATTCGACGACTACTATTTGTTGTCGCAGAGAAATTGCCCGTCCACTTAACTTCCTCCGCCTCTCGGTGGCATCGGCACGCGTAAACAGACATCCACGCCTCCGATTTCAATTCCACGTCAGAATATAATCAAATGGGAACCGGGAAACAAAAGTTGGAAAGTTTCTTCGGCGTAAACTCGTCGGTCGAATTGGTCTTCAAAATTTATAGCACCATAATAGTTTAATCTCTCATCTGGCAGACTGCTGCCAGTTCGATAGAATTTCAATCACTCAATTAGACGTCAGGTTAAGCGTGGCACGTGGCGGCAACACGTGCCTCTATCGTCGTTGCGAAGTGGCCACAAAATATCGAGCTAAACAAGCACGCGCGTGAGTATCGGAGAGAAATCGTCGATCAAATACGAAACGATTCGCGTCGTTTGACGCGTGTCGCGAGTAAATTGAGTAGGCGGATGGTATCGTCTTCGACAGAGGGATCTAAATACGGGTCCAGGTCCTAATTGTAGGATAAACACTCGAGTCTGAGTGAAATATCACGTACAACGATATCGATACGTCAGTCTCTTCTCCATTTCTGCTCCTTGTTTCTATTCTCTGGAACTTGGTATCGCGTAGATCGGTGGACAAAGGTCGAATCATCGTTAGTTTCTAATATGTAGTCCTATCGATCGGTTCTCGGCTATTATCATTTTGATGCACTTTTCAAATAGCTAGATAAGTTACCCCGACGATAAGTAGATAGAACAGAAGAGGAAGCGAATGAAAAAGCCATCGGTTGGTAGATGGTAACACGAAGCTTATCCGATTATTCGCTTGTCCCGGATGTGTGTTGGTATTTCGTTACTTACTTATGCTCGTCTCTGCTAGATTACCAAGTAAGAACGACTAGGAACGAAGGCCACACGCGTTTCGTTCCGTTCGTTCCGTCGAAACTTTGTGTGGTCTTCTGGAGCGCAGATGCTCGGTTTTCGATAACCTTGCACATTTTTTCCCCGATATCGAACTTCTGTCTCGAATATGCTCCCGTTTGAAGAGGATATTACGATTTCGTAGGCACGAGAGGCAAATCACTTGGATGCGGTTATCTGCTTTATGCAGCGATTTCACGGAGGTCATGCTGTAAACGCAAAGTCGGCCAAATGTTTTCGTAACTGATGGCCTTTTAGAATTCCGTCTCTCATCGGCAGTGGCACGTGCTATCATCCCACGGTCCCCTGAATAATCCATCCCTCCGCCTACGTTTTGCGCCGTCTAGCGTCCTGTTCGCATTTTAGCTTTTAATTAATTTTCGATTCCCTTCCCGAGCGTATTCACTTTCCTTCGATATTCGTCGGTCATCCCTCTTGATCGTTCACCGATTTGGAATTTTGCTACCGTCGCATCTTGCGCTCTATGAATAGCAAAGTAACCGCTTGCTCGTGAAACGAGTTTGTCGCACTCGGCTAATTTCGATTCTCTTCCGATCTCTCGATGCTTGCGAGTAATTTATGATTCTCCGCGATCTTAACCGTCTTGACGAATGAGTTGTCGCGTGGTAGCCACTTAATTTATTCAATAATTACGAGATTTCGTATTCGGCTCTCTGGATCGGGCGATGTAATTGATATTAATTCGCATTTTTTAATTCGATAAGCATCCCGAAGTAACAGCGTCTCGTCTTATCTCGGGTATTTATTATTCAATAACGCGCGCGCATACGCAATCTCGAGACAAACGCCTAGGAAAATTCTACGTTAAGCATAATCACGCCGCGTCTCCTAGACGCGCCATATTTCATCGCAAGCATAGTTTTAGATGGTATCGCGGATAGATAAGTAAGCACCGGTCGTGTAATTCATACGGTCGACTCACAACGTGCGTATACCGTGTCCGAGTACCGCCAGGGTAATTCGTTAAATTCACAGGTTGCGATTAATTAGTAGCCTTTCGTTACTCCGTGTAATCTCTTGCTGGATGCGACGCCGAACGATCGCGCTGTATGTTCGAGGAAAAGCATCGATCGATCGAAAAGCATTTCCATTCGGTACCTGGCGTGTTCCGAGGATATTCCAGCGGGCGAGACAAATTACTGTAAAATTTTGTTATCGGTTCATTGACTTCCACGGATTCCATTCCGCTCGAGATCTCGAAACACGAAACCCTGTGCCGAGGGAAGGAAGAATCCAATAAACAGAAAACGAATTTGCTATTAGGGTGGCGTCTGATCCTGTTGTGGGCCAATGAGCCAAAGCAACCCTTGTATCAACCCCAGGTTTCGTCTCGCGCTGACGATAATAAATCGAATCATACTTCAGGACGCAGCGGGTGTTTGCCGTCCCATTAGTGCTGCTTAGCTAGCCGCTTTTCGGCAAACCGGCCTATTCGAATTTACCATCCCTCCCGCCGAAAAACTTTCGCGTCCAATTTCGCGTTCGTGGCAGGACTTTTGTCGGCAAACAGCGAAAGGTGTACAGTCGATGAAAAACTGTAGATAAAGCGCAATGGAGGATCTCGACGCTCGAGTTTCGAATCTGTGCTCGCGTAGAATTCAAGCAAACGAAGGGCTTTCCCTCGCGCCCACTCGACGCCGTGTAGAAGCAGGCGGAAGACCATAATCGGAATTCCATTGTCTCGTTGCTGGATAAGGGCCTGGCTTTCACATGGACCGATGTATAGCCGGCAAAGGCCGTCGTTAACGGTAGCGCTAACGCCCACTCGACAATCAAGCATCCTCTCGCTGGATCTGTTCTCCTCTCTTTCGCCAGAAGCCTCATCCCTTCGGTCCAACCTCCGTTGCTCGGATCCGCGCCGCACCGCACACCCAACGGAACAGGAGATACGGATCATAGATTCAATGATCGCGGGCGTGTCGTGGCCATCGTTGCGACGGTAGCCAACCGGCATGGAATTTTACATTGTGCCCGGCGCAATCTCTCTCGACGATCTACCTGGCTACCACGCTGATAGCCCACTCGACCAGTTCGTTAGCCATTCGATCGCGTGTATGCATCATCGTTGGCGTCATCGTCATCATCCTTTACTTCGACGTCCTGTTGTTACATATCGTTCTTAGCTTAAAGGAACAGTTGCAGGGTCAGCGCGAGAGATACGACCGATACAATCGATGCCCTCTTAGAGCTCACGCACCACTCCCCTCTCAAGATGGTTCGCTTCGCTGTCGCTTCTCATCGACGATGCCCTTCGCGCTTCTGTTTCTTCCGATTTTTTCCTCTCGAGTTATTCGGTAGACTCTGTTGATCGTTGCGTATCCAAACACGCGTTCGTTACATAATTGTTATTTTCAACTTTGTAGAGTGGTTTCGCGTTAAAGCATTTAAAGCGGAGAAATATGCAAATGTACGGCGCGTACAATGTCTTGCTCACGCTTGCCTCCTCTTCTCGTCGTAAACCACTCTTCCAACTTGTTTTCGCGGTAGGAGTTGTTGCTTTTAATTCCTCTCTCTTCTTCTTCTTCTTCTACTTCTTCTTCTTCCTCTTCTTTCTTCACCTCCCTCGCGTTCTTCTCTTTGCCTGCTGATGCCTCCGATGCTTTTTCTTTTTACGCATACGATGTCGCGACTTCGTGGTCGTTGTTCAAATTCGCCACAGTTGACTTTACACGCTGGTACGATCGCTGAGACAAAACTCGCAACTTTCGATCGAACAATCGGTTTACGAGCGACGATTTCGAGAGCAGAGAGGCGGACGCAGAGATTGTGATTCGTAGCAGAGGTTTACGAAGTCGAGTCTTAAAAAACTGAGTTTGGTCGATCGTGGGACATCGGACGATCCTTTCAGGCTGGTATCTACCATTCCTTTCTCGACTTTACGATTCAACTTCCAACCGAGAGACACTGGCGAAGCGCAGTTTTCCAGCCTCTTCTTTTTATTGGTTGGAACGTTGTACGTTGGCGTGTTGGATACCATCGTTTTCAGAGAGGCAGCTGGGAACGAACCGCGACTTTGGTCCTCTGGATGGTCGTGTATTCCGGGGTGTACCCCACCCCTCCTCGGTCCCCGTTCCGCCGTCCTGACTTGTCCCCCGTCCTCCTCCCTTCGCCACCCCCTGTGACCCCCTCATAAGCGGATTACGTGGGTCCCGGAACGAGCCAAGCGAGGCTCGATGGCACGAGGAAGGTAGAGGAGGGTGGGTCGTAGCGGGGAACTGTTCAAAATTACGCTATCGCGACCTCGCAACGCTTACACCCCTCTGTGCCACCCCCTTTTCTGTCCTCCGGCCTGCGGTACTGATGCCTTACCCTTCCCCGGTTGAACAGCCTCGCGACTCATCTTCGTCCTTTCGACAAGCGTTTCCAATCTACCTTTTTAGCGCACGATTCTCCCGATCGTGTCAAATATTTAAACTGCATGTAATTTTCGCTACCGCTGCGATCTTTCAATTTCTGTTTCAGGAATGAATCAACGTAAACAACGTCGAGAAAGAACAACCTTTACCAGAGCGCAATTAGATGTGTTAGAGGGACTTTTTACAAAAACAAGATATCCGGATATCTTTATGCGCGAAGAGGTTGCACTGAAAATCAACTTGCCGGAATCGCGAGTGCAGGTAAGTTGGTTAAATTTATTCTCCTTGTTTCTCCCCTCATCGCGAGGGTTACAGGAAAACCGTGGTTGTCAGCGAACGTGAAAATTGACCTAGGCGAGTCGAGAGACTCGTCGCGATTTATCCGTCG
>NT_177066.1:360678-372767 GCF_000188095.3 Bombus impatiens | reverse complement strand
GCGATTTATCCGTCGCGTATAGGTTACGGTATCTCACGAGTCACAAGGAACAAGTACGATCTCGGCGGACGATAGCAGCGAGTAGAAGAGGAAGAGGGAACGAGAGTGTTCCGTGCTTCGGCAAGCGTGGACGAGATTTAAGGTATTTACACAACGTGGCGTCGCGCTCTACGCCCCTCCGGTTTCGCCATTGTCCCGGTCGTGGCTGTACATTGATAGATGTGCCGACGAGCTCGTTGACGCTTTTATTGCGGTCCTCGTAACATCTTTATTTCGTGGCGGGATATCCCGAAGTCACGATCGTGACGGGAATATTAGAGCTCGCGAATCCCCTCGCGCATCTCTCCTCTTCTTTCCTTTCTGCCGCTGGGATCACCATACGTCGCTATGTGTATCGGTGCTTTGATTTATCACCATTGTTTAATCACCAGCGCGTATTTCTGATTCGATTGGAACGCGAACTCGGCAGATCGTCGTAGCGTGTATCTTCTAAAATATGGGGATAAGTTACGTGTCATCGAATTCGATGGGGCGACGCGTAAAGTAATCTCGCTACTCGGTGGTACCAACGACCGCCATCGCGAGATGTAGGACAAAGCAAGGAAATTCCGTCTAGCCGGAGTTTCCACGCGAAGTTAAGCCCCTGGTGAATGAAGGCGCAACTGCACGTACGTCACGGGAGCACACGTGTGCACCATGTACATTGTAGAGGCGTACCCACGTGAACGAATAATATCCAAGGGGAAAAAGAGAGGTGGATAAGAGATGGAAGGGAGGAGTAGAGGTCGAGGGGTGTGTGGATCTAAAAGTTTCCAATGGAGAAGGAGAAGGAGAAGAGAGAGAGAGAGAGAGAGAGAGAGAAACAGAGAGACAGGGACACAGACAGAGACAGAGACAGAGACAGAGCTCGACATGGGATAGAGGTGTATATAGGTAGAGGAACACAGAAGCACGATGTATGGAACACAACATATAGTTGATTTGTTCCTGGATTATAGCCCTTCGTTCTATCTCGCTCGCGAGTTTCTATACGCTCGTCTCTGCGAGTGAACGACACAGCTGCGCGCGATGTTTGCTACGTTTGAATGCGCCAGGTCGTTCGTCCATCATTTACGATCGAGAAACGCGTCAAAACGTTATTTTCTCGGTGAAAAAGAGAAGAGCCTACGGCTCCAGAAGCGGTAGTATCCGACAGGAAAAACGATAAACTTCTATTCGCGAACAGGTTTACCTTACAAATTTATACGTATTAAATTCTGCTCGACGATAATCTTGACTATCGTAAAAAATATGTATATCCGGATCTTGAAACGGCTCGTACGATAAATTAAAAATTTTCCTAAGCGTCGTTATCGGCGCGCACGCGAACGTTATCGAGGCAGTATTCTAGCGTTCTCGTACCCTTACGGTTGGTTCGACGCGGTATCCGTGTCTTTGAACAGACGGATGGACGCTGTTTCGCGTTTCTGCTAACACGGTGTGTGTATAGGCGCGTAACAGCTTCGATATCGTATTAATAGCGCAAATAAGAAAATATATTCGTCATAACCAAACGTCAACGCAGCTGCTCCGGCTCGTGACCAATGGGTTGGTTTTCCGCGTTGGATGCTAACCAGATGGTGATGCAATTTACACCTAGCCGTCGATACACACAGTAGAACTGGCTGTGGTTGCCCCCTGAGGGCTTCCGGATGGCACCACGGACTGTTGGTTGGTTTTTGGGGTAGCTGCTCCGGCCGTGTGTTGTTCCTGAGGGGGGTGTCGTTGTGCAAACATCGAGCGATAATGGGCGTTTTCTCTCTCGTTCTTCTTCCCCATCGCCCGTAGATCCATCTCTTCCTCTTCCTCGTAGGGATCATTTCTCTTACGGTTGATACGCAATATCCACGTTTCACGTGTCTCCAATCTCCGCACCCCATTTACCAAGGATGTGCTTGCGAAACGAGAATCCGCCTATTGCCTCGACGAATGATAAAATCCGAAACAGTTTCTTTTATCGGTAACATCTCTGGCGGTCGTTCGAATTTCTGATTTGTTTACGCTTCGTTAATTTTAACTTTTCAACCCTACTCGACGGGACCGAGGCCTCCGTCCTTCCCTCGTTCTCAACTCAGCCAACTAACACGAAATTCATGGCGACTGAAAATCTCCTGTTCGCTTCGGCGAGTCGTGTTCTTCGCAACAACTGTTACAATGCTGTCGATAATAACAACAATGACGGCGGGTCTTGCTTTTAAAGGCACGGGCATAGATTCATAGGATCGCACCCCTGGCCACATTGTGTGCCGGGATTATGGAGGGTGCATGAGGGGGAGTGAAAGGGGGTCCGTGTGCGCGTACTTGCGGCCTACCGGGGGATACTTTTTGTCCGTGTTTGGAACGCGCCTATCTCTAGCTCGGGAAAGAAGAGAAAGCAAGAACTCGCTCTTTTACGAAATTTACGCGCTTTTTCTACTTCGTTTAAAGAATTTGCTTATTTATTAGAATTATCTATTATTCTATCTATTATTTAGAATTATCGGCAAATTTTTCACGATTTTTTCACAAACTTTTCGCGAATTTTTTGCAATACTTTCGCGAATTATTCGCGAATTTTTTACGAGTTTCTCGCGAATTTTTTACGAGCTTTTCGCGAATTTTTCCACCTTCGCTAACACGATGAAAGCAATTATAGTGTATTCGATACGGTTTGATTAGCGCATGCGTGCCGACAAACATCGGTAACGCGAATCTCGAGGGACACGCGTACGTAAAGCGTGAGCGTATACACTAAAACTAGCACACGTACGCGTATAAAAGCCCTCCAACTACCCCTGCTCCAGTCCGTTGTTATTGTTGCGATTTAATGAAATGTTACGGCCGTCCGCCCGCGATTACTTTCCCATTGCACCGATTAACTCTCCATTTGTACGGTTCCATCCCTCGTGACGGGATACCTTTTCTTTTCCATGATCCCTCGGGCGATGGTTTCTACGAAACCTTCGGAGACTCCCCACGAAAGATCTGGCTGCGTTCGTCCTTACCATCCTTCAAAGGATCTTCGTTCATCGACGATATGCGATATTTCAAAGTTTCCGAGACACTTTGTTTAACCAAATATCTATCCAAATATCTTCTACTTTGCGTAGGTGTGGTTCAAGAATCGTCGTGCGAAATGCAGACAGCAATTGCAACAGCAACAGACTTCGCCTTCCAAAGGTTCGCCGAGATCGAATCAGAATCAAAATAATAGTAGCAATAGCAACAAGATGCCGACGACCTCGTCGGCGTCAACCAGTAGACGCTCATCGCCGGTTTCTCCACCACGCGGGAAAGAGGCACCAGGACCGAATTCGCCTCTCTTATCGACGACCTCGACGTACCCGCGTCTGGGTGTGACGCCAACCGGCGGAAGCGGAGCGAACAGCGCACTAACTACACCTTCTCCGCCGTTGACTCCGGGTGCAAGTCAGTTGCCGCCATCGTCGTATCCACCACCGATGAATCAACTTCATCACGGCGACTATGGTTTCGCTTGGAGTTCATCGTCGCCGGGCTCGGTGAACCCAAGCCAATGTTACCCTGGGCAGACCTACAATGCCTATCAGAATCCGTACACCAGTGGTGATTACTATCAAACTCAGATCTCGCACATGCACCACAGCCCGCAAGGAAATTACCATCCGCAGTATCACCACAACATGACGTTGACGTCCTCTATGTCACACTTGACCAGTCATCATTTGAATCCAACAGGCAGCAATGAAATGGCCACTTCGCCGGAGTCCGATGGTTATATACTATCTGACCAGAAATATCAGGCGATGGTATAGCGGCCTGGTAGAAACTCCTGTATCACTCACCGCACTCAGGAAACTACCGCTACTACTGGATCCTTTGCCACTTATAATTAGATCGCGAATCTTTATGCAGATATCGTGACATCTGAAAATACGCAAGGTATATAAAAGATATGTACGAGACAATTCGTTTGTTGCCATTTAATGATGAAGCAAATTTCTGTCCAGGCTACAAAATAGTATCCATTTCTTATCAAAGTATAGATTTGCATAAAAATTCGCGGTCTACTAGCGATTGCTTCCGAAGTATAATGGTGAATCGTATCAAAGCGTTGAAACCTATTTCGGTAATGATTGACAGAGGCACGAATCCTGTTCACATTCATTTTCCTGTTCGACAGAAGAAGATTCGAATAAGGACAAATTATATAGATCATTTGTTGCATAGGTAAGAGAATTGAACAACATTGATTGTAATTACCTCTATCTTCATTAATTAATACCTCTATCTTCATTAACCTTACAAGACATAATTCATATGACTGGCATTTACGATTATCGTTGCGGGAGTGATGTAGAGAAGGAGTAGAATAAAACGAAAAAACTCCCGATGTGTTTGTTTTTTTGTTATTATCCTCCTCTCGAACCTTCTCGAAGCTGGTGTTCATTTTTAAAAAATGTTGGGGATAGTGCCGATCATATTGTAAAATAGAATCCTCGGGTACAATCCAAATTAAGATCGTAATAGATTAATTCCATGTACGGTCAGAACTAACGGATCGATGGTAATTAATTACTTCTTTCGACATTGAATTTTACCGCATGTTCGAAGACAAAAACATGTCTAAACGAATTATTCGTAATTGAAATTTTCAATAGCTGATATAAATATCGACGAACATTGATTAACAATTGAATACGAGCATTGAGTAGCATCGTCATTTCCGTAGTATGTATTCATTGAAGTTTTAAGTTGGGAACGATTTGAGTAAGGGTAGTAAGAGTAAACAAATCACGATGAACATTTAAATGATGTACGAAATTAGACGATGTTTCGTTATCATTTATCTACGTTATCTATTTATCTAAACATGTGTTTCTCGTTGCTTGTATTGTAATTAAGCGAATACCAGGCGATCGAGAACACAAGCACAGAAATCTTTTGCGACTATTTACAATCGGAAGTGGAAAAGAATATCTGATCCTGACCCGTTCAACTCGATTCCATTCGACGCGTGTTCTTATTTTTATCGTTCGAAGCTGAAACGAAATTCAAACGTTTTTACAATTGACGCGAGAGTGAAGTTTCCTTTCTTCCATTATGATCGTTCTCTTGAATGGGTTTCCGATTAATTTAATTATTCCTTTCGCGATTATTTCATCGCCTCTAAGAATTTAATAACGCTCGAATTATTACCAATCTTATGATATATAAGAATCCGCGACGATGTTTCGCGACCGATCGTAATACGGCTATCGTAGTAGAAATATGTTTTCCTAATGCAGTAACTGTCGGGAAAAATGAAATAGTGCAATTGCGATAGCTGGGAGGAAATCATTTGTGGTCGTTGATCTCTGGATTCATAAAGTTTATGTACGCTTATTATAATTATTCTATTGTTTTTCTATTTTTATCTTTTTTCTTATTCTAACTTTTAGTAGTATTAGAGAGCGTACCGAAGCCGAAAAGGTTCGAGAGTGTTAGATAGTGTGCATACCTATCACTATCCAACTTTATCTGTTCCATTTCGTGACAAGGGAAACTGGTATTAAATTATAGATCATTTCTTGCAGTTACGACCAATTTTGGTCTCGATCTGCAAGGTATTATTGTATATTCCGCGTATACACAGCCATAATGTATACTATCGTGAGTTGAAACATAAAGTTAATTGAAATAAAAAAAGAAAAAAAATATGAGATATCGGTAAATTTAAGAATAGCAAATGGCAGTGTACGCTGTAATTGATTATCGTGCGTATAGAATTAAGTTACTTTGTAACAATACAACGCAAGCTGTACATAATTATTAAACTTATAAGGTACATGATTATTCTATCATGTAAGAAGAGAATCTTACTACGTCAAAAAATAAATCGTCGCATATTATTAATAATTTGTTGATTTATTTAACCATGTACACGCTATAATGAACGGTTGCGACTTCGTGTCACAGCGATACGATTAATCACGGTCCGACTCTAATTAACGTAACGTTCGCGCGCACCGTGTGATTCGATGCGGCCCGTCTTATTTCTTTTCGGCACAACCAGCTTATAGATCGCGAGTCAGCCTTCTATTAATCACATTGATGTGCGTAAGTTCTCGCTGCCGCGGGCTGTAATTTTGCTAATGCACTTGAAATTAATTAACATTAAAACGGTCCCGCGTCCCATTATTCGAGTGGGCTGGCGTATCGATCGCAAACCATTAAAAGCCATTATTAATTACAGACTCGTGGTCGTCGTAATCGCGGGTGCAATTTGCGTAAACACGTCGCATGTTCTTTCCGATGTTATCCTGTTTTCCACAAAATTAAAAAACGTTCGCTCGCCGACGTAAAGTAACCAATTTATCGGTCCTCTACCCGGAAATAACGTTTCACGCCCCCAGATTACATCGAAACAGCTAATATCCGTCGGCGTTTATCCCTTATATCGGTTTATCGTTTCTTTTCCTAACAAACTTTTTTCCGTCCTTTCGCTAAAACCATCCAATCCCGTTCCGCTTATCTCAAAGTTCTTATTTCGAATCGAAAGCGGTGACTATTCGCCGAGTACAGCGCGTAATTGGTTGTGTTACGAGAGGCGGTCGATGCACGAGGTTCATCGTGGCACCGTTTATTATCGTGAAACGTCCCGTATTCTCTTTGATACGATCAAGCAAAGTTCCGAGCGTGTAAGAGGGGCGAGAGATGCTAGATAGACAGGCTGATCGAGAGGTTCGCGTATGCATAGAGCTCAGAGATGGTCCATTAAAGGATCGCAGGTGTACCAGGTTGCGTATACTACGTGGTATATATACGGCTTGGTGAAGCATACGAGCATGTTGGTCGTTAATAGAGAGAAGGGTGGCAAAAGCGGCGTATCTCATAAGTGGCCTAAACTCGGGGGACAAAGAACCCCAAGCTACCGAAGGCAGCACCAGGTCAGCCCGTACCTGGCTAATTGGACAGATCGCGTACCTGTCTACCTTTTGACGTCGTAATCCGCCACCCTTTCTAACTCATCAAATTAACGGGCTATAACAAATCAGCCGGTATACCTAAGTAGTAGCCTGGATCCTTTGCCCCTTTTGCACAGACTCGGTGCAAATCCTTCGCGACTTTGCTTTTAAAAGAGATTCTCGATTCATAGGCTATGTGCCCGACAGAATTACTCGCATACTGGCTTCAAATCCACCGTGAGTTCGTTGAGCCTCTTGTGGTTGTTGGATTCTTCGTACTCCGATCCTTAGCCGAAAGTAATACATTTACAAAACGCTTGCTTAATTTGCGCGATTTCTCGTCTTTGTGTCAGAAATCGTTCGCTAAGAAATGCGGAAACGGAACAGCTGCCGAAGGGATGCAAAAGTTTTTTAAAAACGGAGACGCTACTCGAGCTTTCAGACTTATCGAACCCGCCTTCTATAAAATTCAAACGATCGCTATGATATTACGGCAAACGCTATGACATCGCGTCGAAGTATAGATAGGCTGTGAACAAAAGGGATAAAAGACGAGGGAAGAAGCGTCGAAGCGAAACAATTATTCGAGGTTTTCTCTGTACGGGTTAACCGAGCTCCTCTAGAAAGATATTCTGAAGACATTTTAGATGGGTTTGCGAACGTCGACCGTTCACTTTCAGTATGTTGAAGACAATGGCCTTGAACTTGGCCGAGTGCTGCGGCGAAGAGTTAAAATCGGCTTGCGTTTAGCCGGATCCCATTATAACAACTCAGAGCCGGCCGTAAGCTTCATGGCTTGGTTCTGCTCACTGTGTCACCGGGCTAAGCCCCGACTTACCTACCTATCCTTGCAAACCAACTTCTCTTACCCGTTTTCCTACAGCCTCTCTGTCTATGTCAATTTAATATACCCATTATACTCTACTGTCATACCTACCGAAACTTGGTTGAAGAATACGGCTGTTACAATGGTTCATATACTTTCGAATGTCAGGTTTTTCGTGAACTTTCACCTACGGAAATCTACGGACCTACCGACTGCTTACCAACCGGGACAGTGAAACAAAATTGCACAGGGCAATTAGTGACTCTGCTTTGCTACTGTGCTGTATATTTACGAACTACCCTCGTCACCGCAGGGATCGATAAGCACCGTCTTTGTCACTTTCCATAGCTCGTCGAACAGCATGATCATGTCGTTTGGACCTGTCAACAGAAAATGGAATGCCCTTTGGACCATGCTTACGTGTCGTTATTCATTGCTAAACGTTCGAACTCGTTCGAAGCGATAAACAGCCCGGAGGTAAATCCGCGAAAAGAGAGATTATACGAGTGTTCGTCGACATTTGACCCGTATTTTTTGTTTTTCTTTTAGTTCAATGGGATCACGGGTGAAAATGTGTATCGGCCGGCATTTGCGCTCGAGTATTTACGTGTATTACATTTTTCACCTGCGCCCGGTACTTCCATCGACAGAGGTTGACACGCGAGTAAATCATATATTATGTACGGCGTTTGCGAAAAGTTACGCGTTAAACGTTCCGGCAACTCCATTTACAGCTGCTTTCCCATATTTCATCCGATCGCGAGCAACATGGACGGGTCCGGCAACGGCAAGCCGTATAAATAATGCATCGATGAGAATCGGTTTAATAATTTTGCGCGAATTTATTCGTTAATTCGACGATGTCTCGCCGCGGCAAGTATCCCGCTGCTTCAAAATCCTGGCTCGTGTATCGCGCAGAAAACGTTGGCGATTATGGCGACGTCCTACGAAACGGGTGACAGCCACCAACGATGCCATTCTTACCGGGCCGATCGATTAATTATTTTTTCTTTTTTTTTTTTTTTTTGGATAGAAAATTAATTTACTTACGGCGAAACGAAGAGCGGAAAGATCGATCTCACCGATGAAGAGGATCATGTTGGCGGATGAAATTTTCACGCAATCTGGAAGGCCGTAAAGTCCGAAGGGGAATTTCCCCGATTGGCAATATTCTAACGAGAGAAAGAAGCGGTTGGGGGTTGAGAGGGACGAGGAGAGACGGGGTTTGAGAAAGGATAGACAGAGAAGGAGAGAAAACGAAGGAGGGGAAGCGGCTGGATCAAAGAGGCCAGCTCGCGCTCTCGTAACTAGATTTCTCGTTCCCACTTTGAGGATTGCTTAATGCTCTATAAGCGGTCGTTTTAAACTCGATGAAATCGAATCAGCGACGAATCGAGATCGCGCCGCGCTGCAAATTCAATTGGAGGACTCTGCTAGTTGGTGCGCATCGTATAACGTCCGTGGCCTCGACTTTCTCGCTTTGATCTTTTTCCACACGTTCGAGCCGCGCGCCGCGCTCTCTTCCGATAGAAATTCGCTTGCGTCATACTTTGACCGATGCAACTGCTTTCTTAATTAAGCCCTTACCATACCATTTAACTCGGAAGAGTTCGGGTCCGAACGTTGCGCCCGAATGGTCAGGGAAAGAGCCGAACTTGAAACACGAAATCGTGCTACTAAGTACGTAGATAGTTGCGCCTGTGTTTAAATAATAGACACCATTCGATGCATTCATACTTGGCTCGAGATGAAGATTACCAGTGACACTCGTGATATTCACGTTTGACAGGAAATTAAACCATTTTGTCTGAAAATTCTCGTCATGACTCAGACTTGTAAAAGTATGGCAAAGGGTTAACGACATTTGCTAACGGTAGTGGTAATCCTGCAGCCCTCTTACCTACCATTGTCACGAATAACGGTTATCGTTGCTATTCAGGTACGTCCATCGTTGTCTTTAAATACAAACCTCGGACTTGGTTTTCCAATAGCAGAACCTTTGAGGAATCTCAGACCTTCCGCCAGAGTTTCTCCGAATATGGACTTTCTAGCGTTGTCGATCGATTCTCAGGGAAGGTGAAAGTCGAATCAGCCGATCGCGTACGAAGTCGAGCGGGAAGTTTTTTTAGTGGAATCGCGGCTCGTTCGACCCAATTACTCTCGCCGGCCAGATCGAGGGATCAGAAGCTCCGGCAGGAAGTCAAGGGGCGCGAATGCATTGTTAAGCTCCCTCTGTCCAAACATTCGGCGTGCTTCCAAGTAACCAACACACCTTTTTACTCTATCCGTCCCCCTATCTGCTCGATTCTCCCAGCGGATCTCTTTCTCTCGCGCTACGCTTCCCGGTCGTACACACGTAGCTTGTGCGAGAAGCATCTACAGGTAATCCTAAAAAATGGACAGTTGGTTTCCGCCGCTATAGCGTCGGGTACACGTGGAGATTCTATCGACGCTCTTTCACGGTGCGTCCCAATGGCTAGGAATAGGCACAAGCTTTACGAGTACCTGCGGATTTTCTGTGAACCTACGAAACGTACAAAAATTGCAATTATGAGCAGGGTCACCGCAAAGTTCGTTGTCATCTTAGGGGAATGGCATATGCTACCTGAGTATTTCTTACGCACCATAAATTACCTCGAAACAAAGAACAGCCCGAGACGTTGTGCGGTTACTCCACGATGATTTTCGATGAATACGTTGCGAGAATGCACGCACCTTCGGTTTCGCTTTTTCGTCGTAGGAGACGACGTTTTTCTATCTATCGTAAAAATTGGGCTTGCCGTTCAATATTTTTGCAGTTTTTAGGACAGCTAAGTCGGGGGTTGAGGAAGAACGGTGCTTCACCCTCCGACGATCAAACCTTTCCCATTTTAAAGAACCCGAGGACAGTCCCCGGCAGCGTAAAAAGGACCGTGTACGTATAACTTGGTTGCACAGAGAACGCAGAAGAGTATAGAAAGAAGAGGCGGTGGAAAAGAAAAGGGAAAGACCGAAAGAGAGTGAGAGAGAGAGAGAGAAGGAGAGAAAGAGAGAAAAGCGAGGGTGGAGGGAGACGGAAAAGAGGAAAAGATCAAAGATGGAGGAAGAGAGAGGAAAGAGGATGAAGAAAGATGGAAGAGAACTCCTCTCGGCAAAGGATCTTCCGTGCACGAGAAGAGAGAGCCGGGAGAGGGTCCTATAAATAATTAGCGAGGAGTCGCTCTCCGCTCGGCGGGCGTAAGCCGCTTACAACCCCCGTTCACCCTGCTCCTCGCCGCACGGCCTGCTTTCCCCTAGCCCCTTGCCCTTGCAGCATCTACCTTCCTCCGGTTCTTCACCACCCGATTGCTGCCCCTCACGACCACCGCCACCACCCTCTTCCTCCTTCTCCGCCTTCTCTGTCTCCTCCACCTACTACTTCTGCTGCTACTGGCGCTGTTGCTCTCGGTTCCTCTTTACGTTCCTCTCTACGACCGAGGAGATTCCGGCCAGCCTTCGTTCGCCCTTCAACGGCAACCCTTCGTCAAGGGTCCCCGTTCGCAGTGATAGGAAGAGGCGAAGCTAGACGCGCGCAACATCTCCAAGACGTTGCTCCGTTAAACTACATCCGCGTCGCTGTCTCGAACCTTCGTGCTCCGAGCAAGAGAGATACAGGGAGCCCCGATACAGCTTTATCGTTTCGGTCCGATCGAGTCATTGATCGGTACTAATGAGCGGCACGCGCTACTCCGCTGCTCCCGGCATTGTTTCTGCGTGAATGCGGGATTAGACGGAAGAGAGCCAAATCCAGTTCGACTGATTGGCGCTTTGGTACGAATTGCAAAGGATTTGCGGTGTCTATGTACAACGTAGACTGCTTATCGAACGTTTAACCGATCGTTTAGCTTCTTGCTCTGTTAATCGCCGTCGCGAAGAAAGATGTCGAGCGAATCTACCTTCAGCGTGTACAGGGAACCGCATTACGGTTGCCACTCGATAAAGGGCAAACTTTCCTAACGCCTAAGCTTTCACGACCGATCGAGTCGGTCGTTCTTCCGAAAGTTCGCTCGAAAATTCCGCTTAATTACCCGCGGCACCCGATTCTAAGGACGATCGCGGGAAACCTTTTAGCGCCGAGTTAAAAGTCGAGGAATCGACTCTAGCGAGCAAACGAGCTTAACGCTAGCGAACTCGAACTCGTTGCCAAAACAGAATCCCCGAAGAAATTTCTCTCCCAGGATTCGTTTCTTCGCGGATCTTCGTTGTGTTTCGCGTGTTTCTCGCGAGGAGATCTCTCGTCCGGCCGCTCTCAGAAGCTGTTCCGACGATCCGTTAAAATTTAAGCAGCCGCACACCCCGCC
>NT_177066.1:355114-360122 GCF_000188095.3 Bombus impatiens | reverse complement strand
CGAGAGAATGGGGTGGCCGAACGTGTGCGCGTTTCGCAGGAAAGGGAGACGTCGGGGATGAGTTGGTCGGTGCTACAACGGATCGGCTTAACATCCGAGGCGCCGATGTTGACTAACTGGGCTAACAACGTCGCGGTGTTTGCTACCGGAACGTTTGCCAGTCGGCACGTGGCACGGGCTCTCCGCGGCTGCCTAGTCGATTAGCCGAGCTTACGTTTATTCTCGCCTCGTTTGCTGCTCCTTTCAGCGTTTCGCCTCTCGACGCGCGCTTCCACTCTTCTATTTGCTTTAAATTAACGTCCCTCTCGACATTTTTTCTCGAGAATTTCCCTTCTTTTCATTGTCTTTGCTTTCGTTACAGGCCATTGCCCTCTTCCGTGGGTCGATGGTATTTCAAATGATATTTTTTTTCTCTCGGCCTTATCTTTTTATTCTCTGTTTCTTTTTTTTGCTTTTCTCCATTGAACGATCGAAACTGGCGCAGAATGGCCAGAGCCCGTGGACTGCGAGATGACGCGAGTAGGGCGTCGCGACGCGTGCATACGCTCTCGAGCATGCCCTCGGCTTACGTGCACGCGGAACCTTACGCACAAAGTGAATCTCGGATTACCGGTCTCTGGGGCTCGTGGAAACCCTATACCATCGGTTGGTGGTAAAAACAGAGAAGTACCGCCGTCTGGGGAGAATAGCTAGAAGCTAGATGGACAAGGAGAGAGACGAGAGAGGAAGGAAGATCGCGGGTTTGATGGAAGTCTGGTATCCGCGGTTCGTGTTTCGACCAACGCACGTCTCGTCGTTGCACTGTATTAATGGGACCGTAATAGCCTATTTGTGATCGCTAATAGTCCAAGTCCCGTCTCTTCCCTCGACGTCGTTTTCCCTACGCCGTGTTAAACTCCCTCGGGAAATCTGGACGGTATACCCTGCAAAATGGATCGCTGCTCTTCTCCGTTCAATCAGCACCGTGCGATTTTTTTCTGACCCCTTGCATCGTCCTTTCGAAGGCTTCGCTCCTCCCGGCATCGTTCTCCGCTCGTTCTCCGCCACTGCAACTTCAGCAGCGACGATTAATCGCGTCGTCGTACTCTCGTTCACCTTCTTCGACGGAGTCCCGCGCACGATTTAACGTTCGCGGCGTAACGTTCGTTTCGTCGGCCGAAAAGTCGACTGCCATCGCACAGAAAGGAACAGGAAGAAAGGTCGAGAGAGTCGGTTTTGCTTTGTTCGAAGGAAATCTTCTTCCCGTCCGGCGGAATGCCGGATTTCTTGGACAATGGCGACAGGAAGAGGCCGAGGACAAAGGCGAAGAGATGGAGAAGCAGGTAGGCATAGATGGACGGTACCGATGCCATCGTGTCTATAGACCGACACGGACGGCGTCGATCAAAAACTCGTTAGTCCCGGTTTGGCTTCGAGGATAATAAATGTGGGAACGTGGATTCCGCCCTCGGAACACCCACTTCTGCCACCTTTATTCGGCCGCTCTTCCTGCCTCTGGTATTACGCGATTTACGGCCATCTCTGCTATCGAAACAAGATTCGTTTAAAGCAGCCGAATTTTTTTCTTTGCGATTATCCACGTTCCCCTTTCCGTACTTCTCGTTGCTACGAGCAACAACGAAGAAAGAAACATCACGGTTGAAATTCGTGGACGGTGGCGAAGCTCGATCGGTCTACGTTAAAACATATTTGTGGTTCGACGGAGATCGGAGCTCGTGGTAGGCCGACGACGGTGACGCGGGTGACTGTCGAGAATCAATTTCTCATTGACCGATCGGTATCTCGGTTCCCGCGAGTATTACGCGGCAGAATTACGTGAATGGACCACGGGATCGAGGCCTCCGCAGGGGCTCCGCTCGAAGATCGGCCATTGTTTGGAAGAAATCGAATTACAAACGAACGTCGATCAAGGAACAAGTTGCGCCGGTTGACTCGAGCCAGTTAAACGTCTTCTTGGCACGAGAGATTCGATATCGACGACCGATCGAACGTTGCTTTTACGCGTAATTCGACGTTGTCACGCGGTCGAACGCGATTTTCCTCGCGTTTCTCGTAACACCTGCGACACGAAACGTGTTGTGACCGTCGACGACTCCCGTGGGGCGTTTCGTGATGACCAGCAAAAGCGGCTGGCAGAAGAAAAGCCGGTCTATCTAGCGCGCAATCCGTCCGAAAGCGAGTCTCGAGATCCACCTGAACATGACTTTTCCTTCGTAGCGATTCTATCTACGGGTGCGCGATCAATCACTATCAATGGCGTTCGTTGTCGCCGTAGGTAGAGGGATTTGTTGGTTGACGAGACGTCGCGCGAGGATTCCACGGGCGCATAATGCGCGTAATAGACTCGGTCGTGTCGGTGCAGTCGATCGAATTTACATTACGATGGATGATTCGGTGGATCGAACGGTAGTCGGACGACGAAAGCGGTACCGACGAGATGTCTGATAAAAGATCTCGGCACGATAATCCACGGCGGGATTAACACCGAGGATCCATCGGTGGAATCCAATTAACATCAAAACGTTGGACGACAAGTGTCTTCTCTGATCGATCGAAACCAGACCATTGGGAAAATACGGAGGCGTTCGGTCCGTCGTAAGGCATCTGCGATCGAAAAATATTCCCCTCGATCGGCGATTTGATCGCGAAGATCGCCGATAATACCCTGTAACCCCGAGACGTGTGTGACCCCGACTGACTCGGTCGGCGAACGGAGTAATTCATTGACTTAGTAACTCGGTGACTTTCACCGGTGATTTACACGAAAGCCTCATAAGCGGCTTGCCTCAGTTTCAAATTCCCTCTCTCCCTGTCTTCTCTGTCCGTCTTTCTCTATTCGTCAAAGAGCCGTGTGCCTTGCGAGACCGCGAGCCAGAGAGGGAGGCAACTAGGTACTATCGGAAGCGACGGGATGAAAAGGAGCTACACGGAGACAGAAAGGAGGAAAAGAGAGAGAAAGAGGAAAACAGATGGGAGAACAGGGAAATCGGAAGGGATGGAAAGGCGGGCGAAGAGAGAGACAGAGCGAGGAAGAGGCCCGGGGGGAAGGTCGGAGAACGTAGCAAAGGTTATTTGCACCGAGTTGTCTTTTTTCGGTGCTTTTTGTTCGAACCGTTTGTCGAACGGCTCAGCCGGCTGATCTTCGGGATGATGAGCATGAACTACATTCTATATAAAACCTGGCAGAGTACTTTAAGCCTCGTACGAATGTGCTTTCGCGGTGTGCCACGGGACGCCGAGCATCGATCGCTTAACGAGAGTCTCGCCCTTCGTTGATCGTGTACGTCCGAAGGTTTCCTGACCGATCGCCGCACCTCGAAATCCGTTGTTATCCTTCTTTTACCGATCAGAATCGCGCCTCGGAGAGAGTCGCCCTTCGTTCCGTCGCGCGTCCTCTCTTTTCTCGTCGATCTCTCGAAACGTTCGCCCGCCGACGAAAATTCACGAGAAAGAGTTACTCGCGTGACTTTGAATCGTCCCACAGACGGAGTACACGTTTGTCCGCGAACTCTTGCGTTCTTTAAATCAGAACGAGACACGACACGGGTAATCCTCCGCTGTTGGATGACGCCTGTAATAATCTTTAAGCGCCGCGTTACGATAATTAAATCGGCGCGGCGGAACGAGTGCGGAAGATAACGAGGGCGCGAACGTTTGCTCGATGCAGTCGCCGTAACGAGCTTCGAGCAGCGTCAAAATACACGGCGAAAGTAGCGGACATTCCGATACTGATTTCCCGTTGGTATAGAGCCGGTGATGTTTTTCATGAAACCCAACCGAAGCGTCGTCCAGCGTTCGATGACGTTCCAGGTACTTGAAGCCGTTGACGCGAGTTACGCGTCGATGCTTTATTTACGGAGGAATCGTAATCACGCGATATCGCAAAATAGGATACCATCGCTGTTCGCGTTATCAGCGATTAACCGATATTCGCTTCTTACCTCGATGCATTATGCATAATCGCACGATTTAACGCGAAAGTGACACGAGTATTTTGTATCTTTTTTCTCGATTTAAGCGTAATTATAGCCGCGAAGATCGTGCGAAACCGGGCTCGCCAACGAACGAACACCCCGTTTTCTTCTCTGTGTTTTCCAGCATACGCGTAGATCCGTCTAGCGACAGGGACGTTTCTTCGACTCTTTACGTGGCAGGTAAGGCTTCTGTAATAACGTTGACTCGCGCGAGGTAGAAACCGTTTAAACGAGAACGAAAACAGGCGTACAAGGGGAACGAATCGCGAAGAAACGGTCATTTTTGTGTGGTCGTGGATGCCGAGTCAAAACACGGATTTCCAACGAGTCGTCGGCGGGTTACGGTTGCGAAAAATAAGAAACTTGGGTGGCCCAGGCGCGCGTGTCACGTGGCGGTGAGTCGCGCGACGAGTCAATTGGTCAATGAGGAAAATTGGCTAAGAGTTCATGAATGGACCGGCGTGAATAAAGTGGCTGCATGTTAGTATAGGTTTATGGAAGCAAGCCGGTTTTAGCTACGCTAATAGCATAGTAATGCTGGCTGATCTTTTCGAAATCCCGTAAGAGCATTAACCGCTCGCACGTGAGCAAGCTAAATTGCTATGTTGTGGGTATACGCCCAGCTATGTAGCTATCACCTGGCTACAGGGCGTAACGAAAGGAGGAGAGTATCGCAGTCGAGGATTGACGTTTCGAGAAAAAGATAACTAGCTGGCGCGTTCGTCGAACGGGTTCCTCTTTCGCCTGTATAACGAGATTAACCGCGAACGTTTCGACTTCGACGGATACAACGACGAGGAGAATCGCGAACACCAAGTTCGATGAACGTCCCCGTTTGCGCGAACCAGACGTTCCTCGCCTTGCGAGACGATCTCGCGAAACGCGTTATTCGTCGAACGAAAACTCGTCTTCGCTACGAGTCGATCTGCATCCTTGCAACCGCGTTGCCGATCCCTTTCCTAATCGTCAGCGATTCGTCTCGTCTCGTCTCGTAGATCGGCGATCGTTCTTTTCCCCTCACCCCCCCCCCTCGC
>NT_177066.1:354254-354939 GCF_000188095.3 Bombus impatiens | reverse complement strand
CCCCCCCTCGATAGAGTCAACGCGATCTTCGCGTGGCGATCGACGTTGTCGGCGAGGACCCGGAGGGAGAACGGTGCGGGCAACCGTGTCCGTCCATTTTCTTCCATTTAGAATCTATTCGCGTATCTTTTCCGGATAGATGGAAGAAACAGAAAGAAAGGGAAGAGCGAAAGGGGGTGAAGAAGGGAGGGGAAGAGGAACTGGAAGCTCGGATATATTTTTAGAGACGGACTGTACGTAACGCGTCGTAACGGTGAGGAAGCGTTGCCATCGCGGTTGGTTAGGTTGGTTCGTGCGGGCCGTATCCATTGGTTCCCCACTACTTTGGTTAGGTCGCGATGCCACGGCCCTAGCCACGCCAACTTTCCACGAGCAGACGCTGTTCGACGTCGGTCGGGCCTTCGTCTCGTTCGCACTTTGCTTCGGCGTAGCTTCGTTTCTCCCTCGATTCCCCTTACTCCTTTCTATCCGAGCCAGTTTCGCGCGCGTTCTCTTTCCCATTCGGGTTCGCGTTCCTTCTCTTTCTCCGCGCAAACGCAGCCAACTTTCCGTCTCGTTCCTTCACCACCTGCCAACTCGTTCGTTCTTTCTCCATCTCCGTCGTTCGTCCGTCCTTCCCTTCGTTGGCAGAACTACCCCCTCTTCGAACGGTACCTCATCCCCTTCCGTGGTTGGATACTCCCCC
>NT_177066.1:353865-354022 GCF_000188095.3 Bombus impatiens | reverse complement strand
ATAACCCCTCGGCCAAGAGAGCGATCCGTAACAACTAAAGTTCTCGTGAAAAGTTGAGCTGGGCTCTCCTACGCCCTCCTGCTATAATAGCCGCCGCGCTCGCTGCTCTCTCTACCTACCGTCTATCCCTGTCCATCTGTCCCGGGTTTGTCCCACA
>NT_177066.1:349182-353651 GCF_000188095.3 Bombus impatiens | reverse complement strand
TTTGTCCCACATCCCGCACACGGAACGCTGCCGGCAGGAGAGAGCGAGAAAGACAGTGCCACGAACGGAACGAGTGCCGACCGCCGAGAAACAGAGAGGGATCCCGCGAACGGAAAGAGAAAAAGACAGAGACGCGGCCGGATTAGGGAATAGAATAGTCATTATCGGTCTACATATTCGTGATATACTCTATCGGGCATCCTCGGTAGTGCGAAACGTCGCGGCAGTAGCGACGAGCGTGTGTGCCGTGCGACCGATCAACCACTGGATACCTAACCTTTGTTTTCGAACCTGCTCGACGTCACCGGCATCACCGGCTCCACCTCGCATTCAGCCGATTCTTTATCGAGGATTACGCCCTTTCGTAACGGCAACACCGTCGTCCACGTCGCTTCCGACCATTTCTACGATCCACGGGTAAGTAGCTTGTTTATTTTCACCCGGAGACCAGCATTCGAGTGACCGCATTCCACCCCGCGAGTGTCGTCCGCGAGTGTCGTCAGCGAGCGTCGTCTGCGAGTGTCGATCGAAGGACCCCGACGAGATCGAGCTCGGGAAGCTGGACGATTCGTTCGCCGTGATTCCCGCGGTAACATCGTGCCTATCCAACGCGTCGACCGTACCGATGAGAGATCGCGCGTCTGATTTAAAGAAAAAGAAAAGATCGTTTGGATATTCGCGACGTAGGAATCGCGAACGCTTACGTCGACACGAAGCGCGTTACGGTGACCAAGAATCGCCAACGACGTTCGTCTATCGATCGGATGTTTACTCGTTTCGTAATAGCAACTGGGCTTCCCTTTGCGAGTACATCGGAATCTAGCAATTTACGAGGCACAGCTCGCTCGCAAGGTGAACGACGATAATTTACGCGTGCGAATATCTATAGTCGTTGGTTTGTAACGTTCGAACGCGATATCGTTTCGCTTCGAAAATCTTTTCCCACGGAATGTCTCTAGGAGACTGAGAGAAGAATCGTACGGTATCAATTTTTATAGACGTAGGGTTATCTGTACGAGTACTTTTCGCGGTAAATGGGAAAAAAGAAAAGCGACAGATAGCCGGAGGGCAGGGGCAAACCCAACCAATGGAATCAAATTCGGACGCTGCGGTGCGCGAAAACCTCGAAAATGCCGGCATTTAATCGGCGAGGCGTACGCCGAGCTTTCATTCAACCAAAGAGGGAATATAAATCCGCGGACGAACGTGCCCTGCAATATTCCCAAACAACGAGAGAACTTTTTCCCGAATCACGAAAAAACACTGGCAAATTACACTGATTCGTAAATAACTGCGCGTTGCAACTTCCAGCTGCCCGTGTATTTATATATATATATATACATGAATAAATAAAATATATCTGCAACTATATGCATATAATAGATACTCGCGGTAAACGTAGCAATGCGACGAAAACTGAGTATTTCGATTGTTTTATAAAAAAAAAAAAAAATACCATCGAAGAATCTACTCAGCGTTCCACAAAACGATACAATTTACAAATAGGTAGTTTCATCTTTTTATTTTTATATAAAATAACATGCCGATAAAAAAAAGAACATTCCATCGGTAGCGTTGTTGCACGCAAGCGTCGGTACACGTTTTATTAATTACACCCGGTATCGGTTAGCGGGTATTTTCTCCCTGTTGTCGCTTCGCAGTTAAATAACCACACGACGTTGTCATAAAAAATTTAATCCGCTCGTATTTTTTCTCGCGTCACTGTTCCATTAAACGATTCGCAAATCGCGCGAAAAAGTAACTTCTTCTCTCTAGAATTGTACCGAGTTTGTCTCGTTGTACGAACGATAGCAACGCGATACGTACGACGAGTCTACCGATTTCGTCGTCGATCGAATGTCGAGCGAAACTGAAACACCGCGTCGTAACGAAACGCGTACGTTTCGCGGACAGAACTTTCGAGGGAAATCACGCGCGAATCGTGACGACGCGACGGAACGTCCGTTCGCGGAAACGATTCCACGGGACAATTCGGTTGCCGAAACGTTCGACCGTGGCAGAGTGTCGAGAGAGTTGGCCAGCAGGATTTCCACGGAAATAATCTGCTTACGGTAATCTTCTTGGCTTGCCTCCCTCCCGGTTAAGGTCCGCCTTCCACGAGGAGGACCTCCGTCTCCTCGTCGTGCATACGCGGTGAAACATCCTTCCCGTGAGCGGAGAACGCTTCGAATTCTAGTCGGCATCAGGTTTTCGCAATGTATCGAGGACGTTATGTCGTTCCTTTTTCCCGCTCCTATGGAACAAACGGACGTAAAAAGTTTAAGAACGAGGTTAAAGCGTCTGTCGGAGAGAACGCAGCGATGGTACGTGGTAAACGGTTGGCAAACGTTCGAGTATCGAAGTACGAACGAACGAACGAACGAACGAAGGAAAACGAGAATGAAAACGAGAACGAAGATGCTAATCTCGATCGTCGAGTGTCAGCGACGAGTTCGAAGAAGCGGATCGTGTCACGTGTGATTGGTTTTAAGATGGCGCGAAGAACCTGGAAGCGAAGCTGCGGAGAAGACGCGGCCACAGTGTGAACGGCAAGGAACAGGAACCTTCTCGAAATTGGCTCGAGATCGGTAAGTTTGGTCGGTCGTAGAAAGAAGACGGGAATAGTGAAAGCAAAAGAAGAAAGGAAACGGAAGAACTGGAAGAAAAAAGGAAGAGCTGATCCTCGAAGAGAAGAGGGTAGCGCAACCCCATTGGAATGTTTTTTCTTGCAACCGAGAATAAAACCTAACTATCCAAGTGAGAGAACAGCTTCGAAGATAGGTATATACGTACATATATATGTCTAGTTCATGGTATTTCCACGGGAATTAAGTTTTACGCTCAATGAACGCACAACAACGGCGTCCTTCGGGCTAAATTGCATTGAATGCGACTCGGCGAAGAAACGTTTCCTCGTGACTAGGTGGATACCACCTCTTAGCGGAGGTATTCAACTGCGATTCTGTACAAGACGCCCGCGGACAGGTTTTTGTTCCGTGGAAAAGCCCGCCCTCGACTTTGAAGCACCAAGATGCGATCTTTTTTCTTACCGGAGGACGATCTCTGGAAGCGCAACGCAGTCTTTCCGGTGACATCCCCGACGCTCCGCCGCTCCGACACCTCGTGACGCGATTCCGACCGTCGTTCGAAGAGAAAGACGGGAAGAGATTTCGCAATAACGATCGCGGTCGGCAGCAACCAGTCGTTGAAATGCATATTTGGTAAAATCGGTTAATACGCGACGAGTACTTTCTGGCTTTTTCTGGTGCTACCAGCGCGCACCGCCCTCCTCTTCACGCACAGACTATACGACGTACGGTACACGTCCATTGTGGACGCCCGGAGCGAGAGAGTGCTCTTCAGGAACAATGCGGTTGTGTGCAAACACTCCTGGAAACAATGCGGCCGGAACTTAACTTTCCGCGGTAGCTTCGCTAGAGTCGCTTCTTGTGTGCGGCCGAATATAACTTGGGCGGAAATTCTGCTCGCAGACTTCTCCAAGTCCGCTGTATTTCTTCTGTCGATCGCGTTACGCTGCCTCGCAACCGCATTCGCGCGAGCCATTTGCGAGAAATCGGTCCTGCTCCATCGAGGATTTATCGTTTCAGCGAATACGCGCTTTCCATACTTTCGCGAACGCATCCGCTTCCTTTAATCCGATCGCGATTAATTAAACGTCGAAGAAGCGCGTCGCTTCCGCGCGGTTGGCGGAATTCGGTTGACGAAATGGAGAAGGCGAGTAATAGGCGCACGTGGCCATCGCCAACGAATCATCGAATTCGCAGATACTATACGTCGAATATTCGCGTTTCGAATTCTTAAGCGCGTACGCGCAACCCCCGAGACAGCGCGCACACGCGATACGCAATAATGGGGATTTAACAGTCATTAGGGACAACGTGCCGGTATATACGTCGATTGGTAACACAAAGTGTTTGCAGTAGGGCCGAACTGACGAAGGGCGAGGGTGGGGGTGACTGGTTGCAGCGGGAGATCGATTCATCGGGGGTGGAAAAGGCAAGCTCTCCATCTTTCTCCGACTCGCACCGTTTCTCTCTGCCTTTGCGTTACAGCAGGGTCGTAGACTACTCGAGTGCCCTCGAGGGCCAATCGAGTGGTGACTTGGGCATTTTGTCCACACTTGGCGGTCTGTAACAAGTGCATTGTCCTGTGCGCCGAACTGCACAAAGATAAAGAGACTACTTCTGGCTACCGCGACTAGAGAGAATTCTCGAGCACCTCACCCCCTTTTTCGACTTTCCGCGTTCGCGGCGTACTTTTAATATCACGACAGTGTAAATAAGTGTGGCAGCTTCGCGATAGAGTCGCACACCCCTAGAGGCATCGGTCTTTGTTTCGAAAACCGTAGCACCCCGTTGTCGATGGTCAGCCGCGATTAAAATCGTTTCTCCGACTCGTAACCGCTCGTTTAAATTAAACGTTTGCGCCGATATCGGTGGATTGGCGAC
>NT_177066.1:347586-348568 GCF_000188095.3 Bombus impatiens | reverse complement strand
GGCTTGTCCAGCGCGAGAAACCACAGGTACGAAGGGGCGAGTGATTCGCGGAAAAATCCACACACCGAATATCGCCAACCGATGATTGTTTGCACGTTTCTCAGCCATACGTCGCGTCGGCAGGCTTGTAACGAGTGCTTTGTGGCTAGTGTAAAGCGCAGCAGTGCACAAAGGTAGAGATTCGCGCCTGACTTACTTCACGAGGACCCTCGAGAGCAGCCGCCCTTTCTTCGCTGGCCTTCTTTTCATAGTGAGCCAAATTTTAATATAGCGTGCCGGGAAAGAGGCGTCACGGGGAAGCTCGTGCTTTATGGATTCTCTTTCACCGAGCTGAAACTTCATTTCGGAGGAAGGATCTCCGGCAAAGAACGTAATTAAACGGACAAGTTATCGCGAATATACCGTTTCGAACAACGCTTCATCCTCCTCTGTGCTTTTCGCTTTTTTTTTTTTTTTTTTTTTTTTTCGAATCAATGACCACCGACAGATAACTCGTTAACCGACGAATTATAATCGATCGAAATTTCGACTTCTTTCGATTCCACGACTGTAGCTTTTTAGCCGCGATAAGGCTGGTTTCGCGATCAATTCGGAAACGCTGTTCAACTTTCCTATCACGAACGCAGCGGGCTACGATATACTGCGAAAATCGAGCGCCACTCGAATATCTCATCCATATTTGAGCGAAGCAACTTTCGCTCGAGTAATCGTACGAGTACCCTGGTGAGCACCCTTCGCGCGTCGTTGTTCCTTTCATACGAAACTTGTAGTTCCGTTGCAACGATCATCCAAATGGAAACAATGCTTTATTAAAGTGGATTTATCGATGCGAAATTTCATTTCGAGCAAGTGCACCATTGAAAACGCGATCTACGGAGAACCGGGAAATTGCTTCTGCCGCAAATAGAAATCCTTCGTCGCTGTATACGCGTGTCGGTTCGACGAATGTTTTTCTCACGCGGACCGGTGTCGTCTTCGTTTC
>NT_177066.1:346465-347533 GCF_000188095.3 Bombus impatiens | reverse complement strand
CGCGAGCCAGCGACGAGCAATTTCGAGACGACAGTTGGTCGCCTTCCGCGCCGTTGTCGTCATCCGATTGTTTTTCACGTTGCACGTGTTAATTACCGGGCGATTAGCTTACCTTAATCCGAAACACATGCTAGGCGACAGCCTCTCCCCGCCTTGGACACATCGACGTGCACGAAGAACGATATTGCCGATGGTGCGACGCGACGCCGCTACAGATGCGAGACGCGAGGACGTGATAAATGGGAAGACAAATAAATTAATACAAGTCTGGATGGAAGCGAGGATACGAGATCGAAAGGCGAGAGGAATGGGACCGATAGACCGACGTTCTTGACTTTGTAATCGGAGAGGATAAAACGCGGCTTAAGTAGCGGCTAAACGTGAAACGGAAAGGCTACGACGCGTATCTCGAAACATCCGCGGGCTCACCCCCTTTTCGACGTCGTTCTCGGTTTTCGAGAGGACGGCACGTTTTCGGAATTAGCCTCCGCGTCGTCGTCCACGGGGTCAACGGGAGAGAGGGAACAGCTTCGAAAAATGACGGAGTCGTGTTGCATCTTCTTTGGATTATCCGACGTAGCCACCTGTCAACCGCGTCGTTCTTATTTCCATGTTCCGCGATCGCTTTCGATATTCGTATATATCGGCCAGCGACGTTCCATTGTCCACGATTTCCATTTAACGCGGCGTTCGTTCCTCCGTGAGCGGTTAAGTTACCCGATACTTAACCGATGATAATCGTTTCCCAAGAATTTGGAACTTCGCTACGATTACGTTGTAGATACGAGCGTGCAAACGATCGATTTGCACGACCACTTAGACGTTTCCACTGCCACATTGGGCTATAGAGTAGAGACGATGAATGGCAGGGGATGCGATTAGCCTGTTGCAAATACCGTGTTGTGAATTTGAATTTCAGAAACAGCAGCTAATTGCGAGGAGCGGAGGAGGTTTGCGTAGACTCGGCCGCGAGGCGGGCGGGTGGTCGTGGTGGGGGCCGAGGGGGTGGTGATGTGGCCGAACAGCCTCGGCGGTACATCCGGCTGCAGCGGGGGCGCCGGCGCCACC
>NT_177066.1:343239-345785 GCF_000188095.3 Bombus impatiens | reverse complement strand
CACCTCGGCCTCCGATCTATTCGGGCCCGCCGCTTTCGGGGCATCCGCGGCCGGGCCCTACGGCGCCCTCAAGACCAACCCTTACGTCAGCGCTCTTGGTATGCCGCCTATCGAGGCACTTCACTCCACCATTGGCTACCCTGGTTGTACTCCCGCCGGTGAGTCCTACTACTGTGAGTGCCCCTCATTCTCTCTATACTATTAATAAATCGTTTTAATCGAATTACTATTGTAATTATTATTAGTCTTAACGATACTTGTTAGAGTGGACAGATTCGCACGCAAATATATCATCTTCTGTTAAAGGTAACCCAAGAAAGCAACGCAGGGAGCGAACGACGTTTACCCGGGCGCAGTTGGACGTTCTCGAGGGACTGTTCTCGAAGACCAAATATCCGGATATTTTTATGCGGGAGGAAGTAGCGATGAAGATCAATCTACCAGAGTCGAGAGTGCAGGTATGTCGAAATAGTTTTAAAGCAAGGCGCGAGGATGTCGGTTTCTGCCAGCGGCCAAACGATACGGGGAGACGTTGCTCGGTGTTTCGTTACCGAGGGGTTGTAGTGTCGGCATGCAGATAGTAGTAGTGTCTCGTACGCAACATCGATTTACCGAACGCTCGTGTTTCCTGGACACGGGGTGTTAACTAAGTTACTAGGTTTACCCCGTATGTGCGTTCGCATCGTTGGTTGAAAAAAATTCCCATCGAATTCCATCGGTCGGGACGCTCTCCGAACTGTTTCGGCAGCTTTGACCGAATGGAAAAAGGAAACTTCCGTGACAAAAATGGTTGAATGACGTACGGCGATTCGTGGAATCGTCGAATCGCTACACTGTCACGAACGAATTCGTGTCGTGCGGATCGACTTTCGAAGCCAACAATCTCCGAAAACGTGTCCGTGCATATTCCACCCTCATCACGGGCGGAAAGGGCGCGCTGCATCCGCAATTGCGGGCCAACGCACCTGGTCCCAGCCCCGTAAATGAATTGAATGGGTCCAACCGGGTCCATAGTCTTGCGCACGTTCGTCGTCGACTGCAAAACCGGAACCTTCTCTTTACGACTCGTGTTTTCTGACCCCTGCGCGGCTTTTCAATTGAACCGAACCACCGGACAACGCGATCGCGCTTCCCGTCCAATCTGACGGTCTCCTAATAGCTTTTTACGTGCCTGTATAACACTCATCTTTGCGATAGTCGTTCGTTTTTTTTTCTCTGCATCGATCGTAAGTGCCACATGTTGCGATTCAGAGGCGACGAGACAAAGCAAAGTCTTTAGCGGTGCAACGAGGATGGGTTAAAACTAGGGAATTCGTATAGAGTACGTAGGAACATACACCAGGGAGCAGCTTCAGTGGCAGAACGCGGGTTGCTCGTGTCGTTCCCCAGAAAATCCGTAGAAACCCAAGCTCACCTCTCCGCTTCTAACATTGATCGCGCAGGGCTTCTCTAGGCTCCTCTCTTTCTCTGCTCTCCCTCTCCTCCTTGCTCTCACCTCCCCCCCGTCTTCGTCCCTCCCTTTTCCTCGTCTCTTTATTCACCCTCTTCGTTCTTCCAGCCGTTTCGTTCACTCTCCTTCTCCTTCCGCAAAGGTCGTTCTCGCGTTCTGGAAATCTAGGAGGGCGAACGACGGATCGAAGGACGAACCATGTCTGTCGCGTACTCCGACAGCGAAATCAACGTCGATAGATGTCCGTAATCAAAGTGTCGTTTCTCGATTAAATAATTACGAGCAATTTGAACCCTTGTCGTCGCTTGTCGGGAACGACGACTTTGGAACTTATACAAACGTTCGTCGAACGATTTGCAGATTATTAACTTCGATCTCGTTCGCCATCGTCGTCGATGATGTGATCCGCGCATTAATCTTGTAGCATCGATGGAAAGCGTGGACCGATGGTCAAAGCGAATGATAACGAAAAACGCGCGTGAGGTATCTGGATTGGGAGGAAAAATCAGAAGCTGGTAAAATTATTCCATCAGCGAAAGTTTGCCCTCGCGTCAACTTGTTTGCCTTCTGTCATTTCGTTGCATCAGCGGACGCGAACAAGTACGATACGCGTCGGTTTCTCTCCGTGTTATCGAAGCCGGCTTGATTGGTAATTGATAGTTGCATCGGTGCTGTATTCCCTTATAATTGGCTATTACGCCAGCTTTATGAAAGCTCTGTACACCATTCCGTGCTCGTTTCCTATGAGACCTGCACCTCGCCGCGATTCAACGGGAATAAATATGGATCGAAAGCTGCTTTCAGCCATTTATTGAAAAAAAGTAGGTAAACGGAGGTATTTCTATGTCTGATCGGACAAAATACGAGTATTCGAATATTCGCGTTTCTTCCATGGAACGATTATAAATTTTAAGTCGCGCGTGCCGTAGGTGTGGTTCAAAAATCGCAGGGCCAAGTGCAGGCAGCAGCAGAAGCAGCAGCAACAACAACAGGACAAAGCACCGAGGTCGAAAAAGCCCTCCGGGAATCCAAGCAACAATCCGCCCTCTGGAAAAAGTCCTTCGATTGCTACCACGCCCACGCCTGCTGCGGCGGT
>NT_177066.1:332542-342772 GCF_000188095.3 Bombus impatiens | reverse complement strand
TGCGGCGGTGCCTGCCACAACACCTCTGTAAATATCGCTTTACGTTGATATATTTCTTCTACATAAAGCTGGAGCTGTCGTCATTTTTATTTCACGAAAAGAGAATTTCTTTCGATACGAATGCAAAGATTAATAGGCGATCGAACGATAACGATCGGCGTAGCGAGTCTTGAATTATCACTTTCGAAGATACTCGTGTCATTCCACTTTGTCGAGTATCGATTTGCAACATCTGTTTTTTATAGTTTTAATTTGTTTGTGTAGAAGCGGAGGTACAGGTGGTTCAGCGGCCAGCTCCCCGGCTCTTCTGAGGGATTCTCCTCAGTACAAACCAGCAGGAAGCGCAACCAGTTTGCTCTTGGCTACCAGTACGACCCCGCCGAGCGTAAGTTATCGACCAAAAACACGTTCTCTAAAAACTTTTTACCCGCGGTGGATAAGGGCTTGAGAGAGTTGCCGGCTTTTCAGTTAGGGGGAACGGTGTACAGCAGTGGAGGTAGTAGCAGTAGTATCTGGAGCCCGGCTGTTACGGAGAGCGGTGGAGGATTCCCCGGTGACCATCAGAGGTTAGCGTGGACCACAACCACGTCTCAACAACAGTGCTATCAGAATTACTCTTCTTATTACACTAATATGGATTATCTTTCTCCCGCCTCGCATCAATTGAACGTCGTGGTAAGCACGAGTATCTAACGAATCGAAGAATCTATCGTTCGTCACATATACGAAGAAAATTCTTTGAATTATGCGTAGGATGGTGGTGGAAGCGGTTTAGACAATACATGGAGTAAAACGAGGGACGAAAGTGCTTCGTCCTGGTTTTATAACAGCGCCGGATGGGGCGATCGGAAGTGAATCACAGAGTCGCCGGTTGATGGAAACATCAAGGCTTCGGTACATATCATCGACAATAGCTAAACGGACTACTCCGACAGTCAATGGCAATCGCTGTTATTGGCACGCGAAACACGGCCAAAGACGGTCCCCTTCGTGTTAGACATATCGTGTTGAACCTCGGTACTTTACCGTATGGCTCGTGAGTGCCATATCCGTTCTCTTGCGTTCCAATGAATCACGTAGTCGAATTTAAATCGGCGTGTTCGTTTCGAGAGTACGAGCTAAGTAACTGGTTGTAACGCGAACAAAGCGAACGAGCGAAGTATTCGAAACGTTAACCGTTTAAAATTAGCTGTCTCGACGTAACCTTCGATTTAACCAGATGCAACTTGGTACTTTGTATATTCGATCTATCGTTCCTCTACGTTAAAATGTGCAATTTGATAACGATTATCGCGAATCCTTTCCGTTCTTTGTATGTACGCTCGCTTGTTATTACCCTAGTCATCTCGAGAGTAGAGATCGACGAGAGCATTTCGGACGAGAAGGGCAAGAGGGAGTGGAGCGATCGCGTTTCGTCGTCTTTCCTCCCCGCTTACAGTCAGTGTTACACACATGTGATACCGTTTGTACACGGGAATTCATCTACTGAAGGTATCTTGTTGCGCGAAATCACGAATTTTCTAATTGTATACTGTGCCAAAGGTAATCGTTCGCGAGAGGATCGAACCTTTCGGTGTCAGGGAGACACTCTCATGTATATAATATACATAGGCTTGCGCCGTTTGGAAGAATCAACGTAGCTAGGTAGAATTTTGCAAAAAGCAACGGCAAAATAACGTCGGCCCTTCGTTATCTTCGTTAAAGATTTCTCGAGAAACAAAAGTTATGTACGGATATGCGCGTGTACGAATACCATGACACGTACCGTGTACATAAGTTATATATATATATATATATATATAAATATATATATATACAGGGTGGTTGGTAACTGGTGGTACAAGCGGAAAGGGAGAAAACTTTTTAATTTTTTTTTTTTTTAATTTTTCCAATTTTCCGAGACAACGATCTACAGTGAGATCCGTTATAACGAGAAGTGATAAAGAGCACGCGTACCGACCGAAAATTCAAAGTCGATTTTCTAGAAAACAAAGCCTCAAACGAAAAATTTTTATTCTATATTTTCGACTTCTTTTTTCGCGTAGAATTACCCCCTTTCCGCTTGTACCACCAGTTACCAACCACCCTATATATACACAAGGACATGCTGATCATCTGTGTACATATGTACCATTTTCTAAAAAGTAATTACGAACCGATAGGACATTTCGAGGATGATCGTCGTTATCCAAAGGTCGCTATTTTAATTCTAGTATTCGTATAAATCTATGATGGGGGTTTAATTCGTTTTACTTTGAATATAATACTGTGTAAATAAAAAAAAAAAAAAATTTGCGCGCATGCTCAACACAGAGTGCTAGGCGAAATTTATATTTTCACTTTTTCGATCCTTTTCACTAAGGTCGATATAAGAAACGAGATGTCACTTCTCATTTGCGCAATCACTGGCACCTCGATTAACGCAGAGGTCGGTACGTTATACGTAACAAAGAGGTCGAGAGATAAAAATCAATATGTAAAGTGACAAAAAAAAGAAAAAAAAAGGATATAGTAAACGTAGGGATGTAAGTAATATGGTCGTTTAGGTTGTTATTATAAATATTATCGATAACGATACTACGATTATCGACAGAGACAACAACGACGTACGTGTAATAAGATGTATGAAATAATATATCAAATTTGAATTGTAATCTCTATCGTTCTTTCGACTATCTTCACACCGTTCCAACCTTCTTTTTTCAGTTATTTTTTAAATATTCTTTCTTGAATTTTACACGATCCGAAACCATTTCGTAGAAGCACGCAACCGCACTTAGCGATTTCGTTTCGATGGAAATTTTTGAATTTGAAATATCGCGCACTAGATCGTGGACAAGAACCGTTCGCGTACGCGTCGGTAACTAGTTGGACACGCCGATTTAGAGCAGCATCTAGCGGCAACAGGCTGATTTAGGGCATCGGCCGTGAACCCCGCGAGCAGGGGTCGCTACGACGCGGCGTGGGTTAGTGGCCCTCAGTATCACGCGTCGTTCCGTGGTGTTCGGTTGGATTGTTCCCGGTTTCGCGTAGTGTGTTGGTCGGTTGGCAAGCAAGCTTCACACGGAAGAAAAATAGAATGACAGCGACGTGAGAATTCTGATACACGGGAACGGTCTTCCTGTTCAGTCTCTCCCCGAGCGAGTTTCGAGCCGCGTGTTTCTTCAGGTCGAAGCCATCGAAAGGATGTGGCGTCTCGACGCAACTACGCTTTTGCTCTGCTTTCGTGAGTACCGTATATACGTACAATATACGCACGTAACTACGATTCGAAGGATTCTTTCCCCACTCTCGCAAGGTTTACCCTTGTTGGTGTCAGTGAATCGCAAAAAAGACGGATGGGGAAAGAGCAACGATATTATCGATAGAAACGGTTTCGTCTGTCGCTCGAAATCGTTTATCCCAAGTTTAACAACTCATCGGTCCTATATCGTGCTCCATTGCTTTCTTCTTTCGCCGGTCCTGCTATAATTACGATTAATTAGTCTTAACTACCGCAACGAGCAATTTCATTGTTACTGCAATCTCTTTTTCAACGAATACGTTCCTCCGCGAACGTAATTCCGTGCCGAAGAGTTTATTCCAGATCGTTTTATTTGTAAATAATCTTGTTTTCATGTCATCGTTAATCGCGCGCGTCTTTTACGAACGTTCCATTCGACGGTATACAAATTCCCGGAACGGAACATCAAAGGATGGAAAGAACGTACGGAGGAAGAATATCGAGCATTGACTGATAATCAGAGGAGTGCGGTGGCAAAGCCGTATCGATGGCCCTTTAACACCGTCGGCGAATTCGCCATTCGAAAAGAACGAGTTGTAGCTGCAATTTGCAGTCGGTAGGCCGAATCAGTCCTGCCGATCTCTGCGCGGCCGATGTACGACGATACGTCGTTGATAATGATGCCAATGCCGCGCTGCTGATGGTTAGTGGTGTTGGTGGTGTATCGTTGGCAGCGTGGTAGTCGGGTGGATGCTGGCTACGATCTTTCTCCATCGTCCATGATGCCGGCCGGTAACCCACTCCTGCCGCTTCTCTTTCTCTCTCTCTCTCTCTCTCTCTCTCTCTCTCTCTCTCTCTCTCTCTCTCTCTCTCTCTCTCTCTCTCTCTCTCTCTCTCTCTCTCTCTCTCTCTCTCTCTCTCTCTCTCTCTCTCTCTCTCTCTCTCTCTCTCTCTCTCTCTCTCTCTCTCTCTCTCTCTCTCTCTCTCTCTCTCTCTCTCTCTCTCTCTCTCTCTCTCTCTCTCTCTCTCTCTCTCTCTCTCTCTCTCTCTCTCTCTCTCTCTCTCTCTCTCTCTCTCTCTCTCTCTCTCTCTCTCTCTCTCTCTCTCTCTCTCTCTCTCTCTCTCTCTCTCTCTCTCTCTCTCTCTCTCTCTCTCTCTCTCTCTCTCTCTCTCTCTCTCTCTCTCTCTCTCTCTCTCTCTCTCTCTCTCTCTCTCTCTCTCTCTCTCTCTCTCTCTCTCTCTCTCTCTCTCTCTCTCTCTCATCTCTCCCTCTCGAAGAGGAGAACCGGTTCGATAGCCATGCACACCTAGAAAGCGAATATACGCAGACTCGGCGGAAAAGGGGGGCCATATTACGTATCCACCTACCTAATATCGACGGTAACGTCGTATACGTGCGGCTGCACGTGTAATTAGTAGCGATGGCTGCGAACACTAGTCGGACAAAGACGACACCGGCCGTGCAAGATACGAGAGAGATTTTTCTGGCCTTTAAAAAAATGCCAAACAACCGGCCGATTTATCGGCGTGCTCTCGCCTCTGTTTACAAAACCGTTCACGAGCAACTCGTTGGTCTTTCGCTGAAAGCCTCGTTTCGCCCTTATCTCGCGATCTGTAAATACGTATTTGGAGCGCCTCGAATCGATCTTCGCTCCGATCGCAAAATGCACTTTTAGCTACGCTATTGCGGTACGATTCAGCGGCTTAAATTTAGATTGGAGCCGAGGACGTTATAAAAGATGGAATGGACCGCGGTTCAAATAGAATTGCCGACTCGGACCATCTGGGCTGCATCTTCGATCGTGCCCGCCTCTGAAAATTATTTAGCTACGCGAATGCTTTTTTGCGAAGCGTGAAACCGGCTACCGATAAAAACACGTTGGATACGTGTTCATAAATAACGATCTAAGGCGGGTCGAGGGAGCGTTCACGGCGATGTTGCAGCGGCGGCATAAACAGGCTGGCGCGGGACTTTGATCGGTTTCTCTCGAACCCGGTCGAATCGGATCGAATCGGTTGGCATGGATCGGCAAGCCGATGCAAGGATGGCGTACACCGCACACGGCTTCTTCTTCGACGTGGTCGTTGGTTGCCGATGGATGGATCATATCGCCGGTATCCCCGCTTCGCCCCACTTTTCCTTTCTCTGTCTGTTGCCCCGGTACCGACCACTTGGCTATTCATCTTGGTCCGGTGCTCCTAATTACACGTCTCGGGTTACGGATGAGAACGACCGTCCCGCCGTGCCGTTCGGAGACGTCCTGTGCCCTGAAAAGGGGTACCAGTACACTCGGCCTTTTTTCCTCGGTCTTCCTCTCTCTTTCCCTTTCACCTCTTTCCTTCGCCATCGACGGCAAGCCTCGTCTCTCGTTCTTTCTTCGATGTCCTCCTCTCTCGGCTCTCTGTCTACGTCTTTTTTACACTGCTTGCCACTAAAGGCCCTTTGTCCGTGGGCCGGCGTGCACGGCTATTTTATACACCGAATGTTATTCAACCTCGGAGTTACTTACTCTCTGTTTCTGTTCCTTTCCGCGTGGTCGTGCCTCTCTTTATCCACGCGCTGTTTCTCTTTCGTCCTAAAGTGTTTCTGAAACCGTGATGCCGGTCGGGTGGCGCGCAGCCGGTAAACGCGCGCGACGAAGAAGGTGGCGAGAGCGGACGGGAGGGCTGCAGGGCAACGGGCCGAGGTACCAAGAAAAATTGTATTAGCCCTTTGATCCCTTGGCTGGTGGAACGACTCGCAAGAGAGCGAATAAAAGCAGAGGCCGCGCGTAATGCGGCTATTTACGCATAAAGGGCGAAAACGACGCTTTTCTCGGGGAACCGCGACACATCGTGCAAGGGCAGCAGCCCGCGCTTCGCTCGTCGTTGGCTTTCGCGCGTCCATATCCTCCGGTGCGAAATTACCAGCTTTCCCTGCTCCTCGGTCGCGCGAACTTTCGCCACCGCAACCTCGTCGCTTTCTCCAGGGTCTCGTTGAAAATGAAAAATTGCGCACGATGGAAAAAGCGTTACCGGTGCTCCATGTAAACAAGCTCCGCTTCGTTGTCCAACACTTTCCAAGATTTTCTCTTCCGCGTCACTTTCGCTGGCTTCTTTTCTTTGGCAAGGCCCGACTCGTTCGCAAGGTTTCGCGCGAACCGTGGCTCCCGTTCGTCCGTGCCAGTCGTTCTACGAACGTTCTTCGCCGAGAAATTCCACCTTTGGACGAACCGACGCATCGGCATCAGCACGGTATTCGCGTGTAATACGGATAACGGTCGTGGCAATCGGAAAACGATAGGTCTCGCAAACGCGATAATCACGGAAATGCAGCTAACGGGAAATGGAAGCAAAAACAAAGCTGAAAAGGGTGGTAACTTTCGGAGGATGTCATCGCGACAAATAGATAGCGTATCGTGGTTGATAGCGGAATATCCGGCGACGTGTATTTCGACAGGAAATGGCTCTTCTGCCGGCGTTTCGCTTTTTTCTCCGTCTGTTTTCCATTGCGAGCTGCGTGCAACAGCAGGCTGTGCCTGAAAGAGCGTAAAACGCTTCGGCGCGGGCAAAAGCAGCGTTTGATGACCCGCGTGGAACGCAAGAGACGCGGATAATATATTTCGAGCAGGCGACGCACAACCCGATAGGCCTCTTTGAAATTTACTCGGGCGTCGTCGTTATACGCGCGCGACTACTGAAATATGCCACGCTCCGACCGCTCGATCGGCCTTTTCCGTTCGACGAATTCCCTTTGATTCGCGAATGATGCCGCAACCTGAATGCGACCGTCGTCGCGTATTCCTTCCCAGCTCGTTCGCGCTACCTGATTTTTCAATTTTTTACACGAATACCTCTCTATAGCCTACCCATCCCGATCGAGAATGCTTTTCTTCCGTAGAGAAACGCGTCGAGTCCCGAACGTATCGTCCGTCAGTCCGCTCGTGCTCGTCTCTTTCAACGCGTGTCGTGTCTGCGCGCTCGCGACACGTGTCTCGCGATATTCGTAAGTGGAAACGCGTAAGCTGCTAAGCGCTGCAGCGTCCAGGCGTCTGGTAGCGTTCGCCTAACGAGTGGCCAACGCTTTTCGCCGCGTCGCCTTTCTTCGCTGCGAGCGTTTTACTTTTGCTCGTTGCGGCGTGACCGCCTCCCTTTATATATGGTCTATTCCGCGAAATTTCGTTTTATTCGAACGCGTCGAATAACGGACGGTCCGAGCTCGGAGACGTTCGCTCGCCGTAAGGAATTTTTAAGGCAGAAACTTCGTTTTAACGACGCGCGATAAGAAATTTCAAATGAGAGGGACGTGTTATCCCGCTGCTTCCACGCAGCACCACTAATTCGTCGTCCGCTTTTGTGTCGGTCACCGCGAAGCGCGACAGAGTGCCGTTACTTTTTCACTGTCAAAAGGGCGTCGCTACTCTAGCAAGCTGATCCTCGGCCGGCTCGTCTTTCCTCCTTCTTCCCTTTGCTCGGTTTCTTGGGTAGCGCGGCCGGCTCTTTCTCCTTTCTTCGTTCTATCTGTTTTTCTCCTTCTTTTCTTTTCCTCTTTTTCCCTTCCTTTCTCCTCTGGATTCTTTCTTTTTTTTTTTTTTAAATAAGAAAATAAGACCCGACTTGCTCGCGTCGACACCCCGAGACGAAGAAAGGAGACTCTCAGCGTGCATTCAGAATCGTGAAAAACGTCCCGAGAGTGTGAATTTCACGCTACTCGGAGCGTCTGCAAGGCGGTACTCCGAACACCATTTGTCCCAACGAGTGGAGGAGACGCGGCACACGCCGTGGCTAGGACCCTGTAGAAATACGCGCACGCTAACCGCCACTACGAATCTCGTCCTTTCACTGCAGCTCACAAAACACGCGCCCAGCTTCGTCCTTTGTGACAACCGCGGCTTGCGCGTAAATCGCTGACGCGTACATAGACAGCCGCGGATCGCGTTGCGAAAACGCGCGCGTTCTACGCACGTCCGATGAATTGTGTAGCATTTGCGCTCGATATGATACGTACGTTGACCATCGCGCGCGTCGAAACCGTATTCGAAACGCGACAGTCGCCTTTGCTCGAGACGTTGCGAATTTTCTCCGCCAGCAGTTCGTTAGCGGGTTGTTTGGCAAAACGGTGAAAGGTAGAATTTTCCTGTAACACGGTCGGCCGGCTCGTTAATGGGATGGCGCGCACGCGTTCGCCAGCGGAATTTCAAGATGCCGGTAAATGGGCAACTCGACGAGCCGGCGAAGAATCTCGAAGAAACTCGAAAGGCATCCGGCTAATGATTTTTCGATTTTAACGAGCCGGTCGTTAGCGTGAGAGGCCCTGGTCGCTGGTGCTCGCGCGCACACGCCCGCGCTCGCTCGTCTCGCTCGCTCGTGGTAACGAAAAGCTTTCGTAACGAGGCAAGTTCCGCTCGACGAGGTAGAACTTTCGTTCTCTCGCACTGGCGGCTGCGAGGAGATCGTACGCCGCGAGTGATAATCAAACGTTTTTTGCCTTCTTCCTCCGACGATCGTTCCGAGGCGAGAAGCGATCTCTCTTATCCGGCAGAAAATAGCTCCGCTCGTTACTTTGAAGTTGGCCGGAAGTGGATGAACCGTGGAGGGAAAGGAGCGCGTCCTTTGCGATGTTCGGTGGTTTACGAGTCGGTTGGCCGTCCGCGTCGGGATCGTTCTGCTCTTCGTCGCACACGGAAGTGCAGCGTCGCTGTGTGGCGTGGCGTACAGGGGCCGAAAAATCGAGCGGCTTGTGTAAACGCCATAAAGCGGCGCGAGCAGCTGCACACGTCGAACGAGAGAGTACGGAACGCTAGCTGGACCGAGAGACGTTTGCCTCGGGGAGGAAAGTAATCTCGAGAGTAGGTCGTAAAAGCGGTCGTGTTTACCCCTCGGGAAGGTTCCAGGATCGGCAACGAACGACTCGGAAACCGACTCGCGTGCATTCTTTTTTTAGGATTCGGCCGACTGTCGCGGATAAGCTCTCGGTAGAGCGTCGACGTGCAGCGTCACGAGCTCGTTTCAAAAGCAGCGCGTTCTTTCTCCTCTTCGACTCTCGGTTTTTGAGATCCCTCTCGGCCAGGCAAATCCACCGGAAGAGGGAGCATCGTCATTAACCACGCAGAGTCACGAGAGCGCGGTATGAAACCGAGTTCGAAAT
Source organism: Bombus impatiens (assembly GCF_000188095.3). Lineage (NCBI taxonomy): Eukaryota > Metazoa > Arthropoda > Insecta > Hymenoptera > Apidae > Bombus > Bombus impatiens. The sequence continues at coordinate 333,422 of NT_177066.1, read as the reverse complement.
TTCGTCGAAAATTACCAGCTCGCTGGAATGGACCGCGCTGGAAATTACCGGTTCTTCGAATCTCCACCTCGCGCCATTCTTCCTCCTTTGTATTTTAAAGGATAATTTTGATCTACTACGAGATAATAACAGGATCCCCTGCCTTCCCCCGCAACGACACGGTTAAAATTTAGAAACGACCAAGAGATCCGGCCAACGGTGTCTGGTACCTGGCCCCGCAATTAGGCCGCACGGCTGACGCCGACCCGAACGCGAGGCAAATAAAAGAGCATCGGTCCGTTGGGATAGATTTACGACTGGGCATTACGGATCTGGCCATTCCTGGGGTTAACGTTTCGAACGAGCGGCGTCTCGAATCGCACGAAACAAACGTTAATCGACTTCCGCGAACGCGGCAGAAACCGTGAAACCGAACAACGAGAAAGTTTCAATCGGGGACCAGGTTCTATTTTCATCGCGACTCGCGTATCTCTTCGAAGGACTTCTTCCCTTTTCCTGTTGCGGATCGTGGACAACGGGATCGAACTCCGACCATTCACGCGAACTGCAAACCCGCGTTATTTCGAGTTCACCGATAATGTCGCCGGCGAGGTAATTAGCTAGCTCTGGGAAAACCGTTAAGCGTGAACAGGCCGAATACCTGGACGCATTGGACGGGCTCGTCGTTGACCGTGCACGTGTGTAGCTTGAATTCCAGCCATGGAAACGCAACAATCGATTTTCAGCTCGTGTACAGAGAGAACGTAATCTACACACGTACGCGAACGCGCCACAGTATACGCGTCGTATATACGTTGCGATGGATGTTTGCAAAATCGGCGATGCGATCGATCGATACGCCGAGAGTACGGCTGCGAATCGCGAGCGCGGACGCCTGCCG
>NT_177066.1:325398-332358 GCF_000188095.3 Bombus impatiens | reverse complement strand
CTGCCGCTCGAGTTCCCAGCTCCAGACTTTTTTCTATCCATTTCCTATCCATTTTTTACAGCGCGGAAGCGGTAACGTTCACGAAGCGAAAAAAATATGCTCGAACATATGATTCTTGTTACGACTTTTTTTTCTCTTTCCACTCGTTTTTTCTGACCGTGTTCCCTCTACGCCGTTGTCCGTGTCCGCCTTTTGCTCTGCTCGCGTCGCCGCACCACCCTACCTGGTACAATGTGGTTCGTTTAATTTGCACGCCCCACTATTTGCAGCTCGTTCCCAACGTTTGTTCATGGACGTTGCTCGAAAGCGAGTTTTTCGTGTACGATTTGAGCACAAACGATTAAAAACTAGCCAACCTCTCTCTCTCTCTCTCTCTCCCAATTTACAGCAACGTATCAGTCTCGCTTTTTGTCTCGAATTCGTTGGAACGTGGAAGAAACTAGAAGCCGAGTTTGCCGATACGTGTCGGAATCAGATCAGAAGGTTTGCCTAATTAGCTCAGGAAGCTTAAATCGTTCCGTCTCGGTAGAGAAGCTTATTAACGAGCAACTAATAAGCTCGTTGAACGAGTAGACGTCTTTCTCTCGATAGCAGTCGCCCGGTGCGCACGCTTCAATACGTACTCCGCGAAGAACACCTGTCGCGTATTTCACGGATGTCATTCGGATATTATCTTCCTCTCTGGTTCTTCTTGCTCGACTCGAATCGTCGACGCGCAGATACCCGCGGCAATCGGCAAATTGTGCGGAATTACTCTAGGGACATGCATCTACGTTCGTATCCTGAAAACACAACGAGCGCAGCCACAGCTGGCAAAGAGGAGAGAGGATGGCGTATCGCGCGCGGTAATATCCCGAAAACAAAAACAGAGAAAAAGAAATCGTATTAAACGGTGCACCGAGAAACGAGACAGGGGGCGGCGTGCCAGAGGAAGACCTTTGCTGCTGGCGGATATCAAAGGACATCGATACAATAACGTTGCCCCGTGCTAATTATCAATCAACTTAATGAGAGTTCCGCATTCAAAGAGCGAAGCTCTTGTTGCCATCCGTTTTACAGCGTTTCCTCGTCGAGCTGTTTATCGCTCGATTGTTACCGCTCTACTCTGGTAATTAACGATATTTTTAATAACGATACCATAACGCTCGTGTCGGCATTTCATCTTATCCCCGCGATTTCCAAACGATGCGGGGTGTCGAAGCGAAACTTCCCGGTTAAAATTCACCACGCGACCCTCGTTTTTAACGGAATTTCCCAACGTTGTTGGTTCGCACTGTTCGAAGTCAAAGGATCCGCCGAATCGTCGGTGGAGAAAGAAAAAAGCGTATCGATGATTTTGTTCTCTCTCTATCTCTCTGTCTCTTTCTCTCTTAGCTACGTTTCGATGGACGATAATTAATTGGAATCGCGTAACGTTCGATCGATGTGTTTGCACAGTGGTACCGGTATTTGGTCAAGACGGCAGCCTCTACTTCTCCGTGAGTCCCGGCGAGCACTCGGTCGCCGAGGGATCCCCGGTGCGTTTGAGATGCGAGGCACAGCCCAGTTCGCTGGTCAAGTACTCGTGGAAGATCGACGGACAGCCGCTGGCACCGAGTCCACGGAGACACCAGGATGGCGGCGACCTTCGCATCACCAGGGTGAACCGAATCCTCGACAGTGGCAACTTCGTCTGCGTCGCCACCCACGAGGAAACTGAATATTCCATCGAGAGTTCACCAGCCAAGATCGACATTCAATGTGAGTAACTGTTTTATGGTACTCGATTTCTCGCTAATTTGTCCGCCGAGAGTGCACGTCCGTTGCACGAGTAGTTACGTTCCACGATTAATTCGCCGACGTCTGTTTGGTCGAAGGCGTGAAATCCTGATCGATGAAAGAAAGAAAAAGAAAAAAAAAACGCGGTAGGATCGCGATACAAACGCGTTTAACGGCGCGGCGCGTCGCGCGAAATGGAACTCGTTTCTTGGCGCAAATACGAGAATTTTTTAACGAGCGCTAGCTCGCCGGCATTTAATTAATAACGTGCTCGTGATGGTGGGCGAGACCATCGAGAGATTAATCGCGTAGGTCTCGAGAGCGTGGCGCGAACCTCGCGTCCCGCGCGTGTCGTGCCTCACCGAAATGCGGCAAACCGGTATAATCCCGCGTTCACGGTCGCGTTGCTTAATCGACAAAGTGCGAGAGCAAGACGGAGCTTGGGAGATGAAACGATAGAGCGAAGGAAGATGGGCGATGGTAAGAGAGGACAGTCCCGAGACCAACGCCCGAGGGATTCAAAGCGACGCTACAACGGATTTCACCGTGGCTATGTTATTCTCACGGCACTTTTTAATCGCCCTTTCTCCGCAAAAGCGCAGATCAAACGCCTGCCGTGCAGAAATTACACGAGCCGAACGAACCAAAGAGAGACAAGCGAAACGAACAGAACGAACCGCGCCGATGGTTGGAAGGGGGAAATCGGAGAGCGGGAGAAAGAAAAAGAGACCGAGAAAGAAGGGGTCGAAACGAAAGGGAAGCGCGGAGATAGGAATCGATTCGCGATAGCCTCGGCTGCTGAACTCGGCCACCGTGAGCTCTTTCGGCGTTCCCGCCCCTCTCGCGATTCCAATTATTCGCCAGCGCGACATTAATTAAGCAAGATAATTTGCTCTCGAACCGAGCTGCCCAATATGGCGTCTGTCGGTGACGACGGCCCTGGGCGCAGACGTGTTCGCGTTTTAACGATTTCAAAACGCTCAAGGATCCCCGGAAAATAAATTCGACGAGACGAAAGTTGTCGCTGATAACGACGACGACAACGACAACGACGACGACGACGACGACAACGACGACGACGACGACGACGAAGACGACGATGCTTAGCGTCGAGACGGGTGTGACGAGTTGACTGAGCGGAAGAGGAGAGAGGAAGCAGGAAAATACGTATAATGTTACTAGCGAGGTGCGCGAGTTGCTGGCATTTTTTTATTTGTATTTGAAAACGCACAAAATAGGTGCTTTCCGCGCGTAGGACGAGGGGGAACGAGCTAAAGTGAAAAAGAAAAAAAAAATCGGCTCGGTAACCGAGGAGGCGCGAACCGCGGTGCCGCGATATTGAATGAATAATGAAGAAATTTGCAAAAAAAAAGTACATATTATTAAATCGGGGAACCGTCGAGGACGGGAAAAGAAGAGAGAAATAGTGGTGAAACGGTTGCGGGGGCTGGCGAGGCAAGAGCGAGGAAAGAGAGAAACGACGTCAGGGCGTCGTTAGCGTCCCGGCACCTCGTTATCATGTATCGTTTCGTAATTATTATTACACGCTGCTGCCAACCCGGTGAAGTGTACCGAGCACGAGTACATTTAGCGCGTGCTTAATACCCGTCGCCTGGCTCGATTCCTTTTGATAATTGCGATAAATATAATAATGATAATGACGATGGAACGTTTTCTTCGGCTCGCCATGGCTGCGGCGTTTTCCGTCTCCTCCGTTCGCGAATGAATTTCGTCTAGGCATCGCGTAATTTCGTCCAACCGACGAACCACCCTTTCATCCGCGGATTCGCTCGAATCGTTCCGATGAAAGGGAATTATCCAACGGATAAAACGCTTATGGACTCAAATCGTCGATGCCGTCTAACGTTTATAGTTGTTTCCCGTTTGATTAATTAAATCCGTCTGGTGGTACCTTTGCAAAGAGTTATCGATCTTTGAACCGACGACACCGGGGGGACGTGTCTTTTGTTCGATTCGAAACGGAAACGGAAATCTCTATGGAACGTACGCGCGCGTTCAACAGCTGATTAATCTGCGTCTAATATCTAGTCCCTTTGACAATTCGGTACCGCCCGTCCGGTCGTCGATCCGGTTCTTTTCACGAAGGCCAAGGCCGTACAAGGCGTGGTCATTCACCGTTTCGCCGACGAAAGATACAAATGGACTAGCAACGGCAACACGTTCGCACGTTGCTTTTTACACGTTCTCGGCCAATCGTCGTTCAACGTTTCTACTGCGAAGATCTTGCAGCGTACCGAGCCTCGTAAGCGACCTTAAAAATACGAGTAGATATTTTCTTTTAATTAGACGCGCCTGAGAATATACAAGACGACTCTCGGTTAATCAGCTGAAACGATCTCGCTGCTAGCGAAATTGCACGAAAACGTTGCGAGATTACGGTTATTCCAAAGTGTGGAGATATCGCCACGCTATTAGACCTGTTTATGGCGAAATTTCCAGAATTTCAAGGAATAAAGCTAGTCGGACTGGATCGTGCGCGTGTTTCGGGGCGCGCATTGTGGGCGAGCTTATTTCGGTTAATCCTTTAAACACGCTCGAAATGTCTCCTCCGCTCGGATACCATATGCGTGTAAACGGTACACTGGCGCATTTTGGCTCCATTAAATATAAGGTGCGCGTGTTGCGCTTTCCGATAGAACGCAAATGCGTTTTTCGCGTAAACGCGCCATCCGCTGCCTCCCATTCTCCATCGTTCGTTTTCAATCGCGCCGTATTAACGATCGCGTATAATTACTCGATACAAAACAACGGCCTGTAATCATAGAAAGAACGTAATTAAACACGCGAGAGAGCTTGGAAATAATTTCGCGATATCGAAAAGCAGGGTAGACGAAAACTCTGGTTTTTCCACCCTCGAAAGGTCGAGCGTCTGACGAGTGATCTCTCGAACACGCTCGGCGATGACGAGCTGGCCCGCCGTGAATATTCCGCGTACCTCGACGTGAAAACCATCCCTTTCCCTCTTTTAATTTCCAACCCCTCGGCTCGCGGCCACAGACCAGGCTACGAGGGACGGACGCACGGGGGGTAATAACACGCCGAGGAGGATCCTTTGTCCAAATAAAAAAATAACATCTCGCTTCGCGACGAGGAAGAGCCTGCTGCGATACGCGACAATGGATAGGAAGTTGTTCAGCCTCGAGCTACGGCATCCGCGAGGGTGTGAGAGTCAAAGTGAAACAGACAGAGAGGGACAAGCTGCGGGACTAGGGGCTGAATTCAGCGCGACGCGTATCCTCTACTTTACGCGAGATCCTATCTGATTTATACGCCGTGTACGTAGAACCAAGCGTGCTACGCCTCGTCTTGCAACCACTTCCTTTGCATCGGATGATACGCAAGACTCCTAAGAGACCGAACGAGTTATTCCACGCGCCACCGAGTTCGGTCCGTTCTTCTCTTTCTTTACGACCGTTTCCACTTCGCTCGGATACGGTGCAAATCGATGTTGGGAATTCTAATGAAAATGACGGGCGGAATGGTAAAATCGTCGCCTCTTGCCGGGATAAACGCTCGTTCCTCTTGGCTCGGCGTAATGGTGAGCTCGCGGCGAAAAATATCCGGGCTATTAATCTCTATTTTTTCTTCTCTTTTTCCTTTCTTTTCCCGAGCAGCCAGATGATTCGTGAGATTTAACGGTTTAAGGGCCCCCGGATTGAAAGTGTTAACGCGATTCCGCAGACGAGTGGATAATGGGATCGAAAAGTGGCTTCAGCCACCGTGAAAGATCCTGTGTCTCCGGCTTCTAATAGGGTTGCGGTCGCGACGAACGACCGTTCGCGTTCTCGCCGCTCCTCGTTTACCTTCTTCGCGGTCTCGACCGGCAATTAAACCTCACGCATTGTGCGTAGTCGACAATAAGCCATCGTTCTCCCAGGAATCTCATTTCCTCCGCCCCGTAAAGCGCCACTTTTCGATGAGCTCCGGTTGAACGAGTACTTTTGCTCGTAGCTTCGACTTCATCCGGCCCTCGTCGTTGCGCTGCCTCCGAGAACAATCGTCGGCAGACGTTTCTTCGCCGCGTTGTCGCTGCTCGAGCGGTAAATAGCTCGCTTTGGAAATTCTATTCAAAGACCCCTCCCGCCTTCTGTTCTACTCGCGTTCCGAGATAATTCTTCGCCATTGTAATCGCGCGGATAATTTCGATCGCACCGTGACGCGATCGTCTCGCGGGAAAGTTAACTTTCGCGCCCACGTTTAATTTATTCGCTCCTTTCGTCCGGCTTGCACGCGTTGAATCCTTTGAGACCGGACGAATTAATAACCGCGACTAATTTATACGTTCGCGGCGAAACGTTGAATCGTAGCCAAGGTCTCGAAGAAGGTCTTCGTATCCACATTCTTGACTCGCGTCGTAGCACCGCCTGTGAACCCCGCGGCTGGCCGTATAACGCCAGGCCAAATGGCAATTAGGCTTCTCCTATTGTACACCACAACAATACCCATTTTTTAGCGGCTACGCATTGACGGCGGCAACGCGTGCCGACCCTCCTCAATACCACGATAAATTTACCGGTTCGTTTCAAGGGTGTGCGCTTCGATCCACGTTTCATCGGTATAATAATAACACCTGGCCGATAAATCATACGCGCGGAGCATTTAACGGACGATGAATTCGAAGAAAGGCGGAAGAATACCCGCTGCGAACGCGTTCGTTCCAGGCCGAAAGTTGCCAGCGTGTTTAACGAATTTTGCAACAACGTTCTAGCTCGCGAGACTCGGGATCGTCTCGAATCGCCATATTCGCCACGCGTTCGCTCTATTCGCGTCCTAACGACTTTTATCGCGATCACGCGCAAGTATTTAATCGAGCCGTCTTGATTCGCGATGTTTTCTCGCAGCGGGAAAAAAAGAAAACGAAGGGAGGAGAGAAAGAGCGGAGGAGAAAGCGCGGAATAAACAAAACAGCGCCTCGGCGAAGCTTCGAATTATATCTGCTTTAAAGGGGAGGAAATCCGCGAGATCTCGAGGCAAGCCTACCATAGGGATTCTCTGGTTCTTTCCCCGTCCTCGTGTTCTCTTCTTTCCTCTTACTCCCGGTCGGTCGCACGCAGGTGGAGAACTCAATTCAGCGAGGGTTTGCTTGCATTTTCATTGTCTCGCCTTGGTGCGGGCTGCGCGTCGTCGTTGCCGTCGTCGCCGTCACCGTAGTCGTCGTCGTCATCCTCATCGTCGTCGTCG
>NT_177066.1:316611-324733 GCF_000188095.3 Bombus impatiens | reverse complement strand
GAGCGAGCGCGAGAGACGCGAGAAGAAAGGGACGGAGGAAGAGCACGTGAAGCTGAAGAGGAGAAGGAAAGGCCAGGAAGGGATGGGAAGGGGTAGTAAGCTAATCGTTGAGGCTGTAGGCAGCCCGGGGCGGCTGCATTTTTAAAAACACTACCACGGATGCTCGTCGTGAACGCGTACCACGAGAAACTCTTATTCTCTCTTTCTCTACCTATCCTTTCCCCGGCTCTCCCTTCCTCCTTTCTTTATTTCCCTTCTTTCGTTTCTCCAGCTTGCCGTATCCCGCTAGAGCTGTGTTGGTGCATTGTGCCGAATGAATTGCAGTAGTGCACCGTCGTGCAATGCTTCGCACCCGTGTACGGCTCCCGGGCTACTCTCGAGTGACCCTAAAATAAAAAAGGATGCAGAGCGAGCGCTACCTTGGTAAATATCGCTTTCACGGTGTTTTCGCGTTTTATGCCTGTCGTTCCCCTAAAGCGTTTCTCGTAGTCTGCCTCGATTCCAGGGAAAGGTCGTTATACGCGTACGTATTGTAGGTTATACTTCTCATTCGTTGACAATCGTCAACGTGAGTTAAATTCTCGTCAGAGTTTTCCGAATAGAATAGAATAGAATAGAATAATAACCGAATGACCCTTCGGTGCGGTATATGGAAGACCTGGCGTACGGTTCGCTGGGGATGGAGATTGGAATAACGGAAATACCTCGGTTGATCCAGGTTTTCTTCCTGATGTTTCCTTACACGTACGTACGTATCACTCGAAAGAGAAGAAATTCGTTGAGCGCTGCCGCGATTTACCCGATGCTTGCCAAGCGTTCCCGGTCGATTTGTTCCGCGCGACTTTTGTCTCGCACGGCGCAACCCCTGTCTGTCAAATTACCGTCATCGAGGCGAACAATCGGGGCCAAGTACACACGGTGAGGCATTTTAGCCGGGGAGCACCGTAATTATTTCTCGCGCTAAATGAACCCGACCAATATACAGTGGAACGAAAAAAGGAGAGTGTGTGCGGCTCGTTGCGCGTAGAAATGAAAAAAGGAGCGTGCAGTGCCAAAAGAGTGGGAGATCATCTAGCAACGGGGGAGTAGATACGAAGGAAAAGGGAAGCGAGGAAAGAAAAGGACGAGAAGCAGTGCTAGCAGCGAGGAGGTCGACGAAAGAAAAGAGCGCAAATAGGAACAAAAAAAGAAAAGAAAAAAGATACGCGATAAAAAGGAAGGAGCCACCCTGTCGCGAGAATCTGGCCGATGAATAAGGAAGATCCTGGGCTCCCCATTAATTACGCTCCTTACTAATTAACCTTGCGCGCTTTCCCCTAATTAGTTGTACGGTTCGCGAAGGAAAAAAGCTGGCGCGCATAAGTTGTTCGAGCACGTTTAAGCATCGACGATGGTGACTCGTGTCGCGAAACAGAAACAGACACCTGTTCATCCGGTAAATCTGCCGGAGCGAGTCGTCTGAAAAAAAAAAAATGGAACGACGCTCGTTTCGTGACGCGTCGAGGAACGTTCGACGCTCGAATTCCATACGCTGTACATCCACGCGAATGGAGTACGAATATACGAGAATGTCGCGCGATGAACGAGAAAGAGAGAGAGAGAGAGAGACAGAGAAAGAGAGAGCGAAGAATTAACGGCCGCCACTCGTGAAAACCACCTGCAAAATCGACGTGCGACCGTTTTATTTCCTTGCTCGAAGCTCTCGCGTTCAATGTAAACGGTGCGGGAAATCGCGAATACCGCCAAACCGAATTTTTCAAGGGAAAAATGGATAGCCGCACGATAAAAACGGGGAAAATACCGGAGCCTCCGGAATTGGTTATTTCATGGGACACGACGAATATATTTTTCATATTACGCTGACGTCGGCCAAACGACGCTGCCTCGAGTCCCCTTGGACGCCGGTCTACCCCTTCTCTCCATCTGCCCTTTTATCGTGGGAAAAAATTGTTTCCTCTTCTTTCTCTTTTTTATTCCTTTCCGAGATCTGGCGATTTCGTTAAGCACGACGCGGTTCAACGATTACGGCTCTCGAACGATCGTTTTGACGTTTGTTTCGTTCGGCGAAGTTGTCGAGAAATCGAAACGCCACTTCCAAGGCTATTAATTTCGTGGCGGTGCAACGGTGCGCCGAATGCATCAATGGATGCAGATATATATCGATGGATGCATCTCGATCCTTGGGAATTAGGGAGGCGCGCATGCAGACTCCGCTATCATTACGAGATGCTTCTCCTTTCTCCCTCTTTCTCCCTCTTTCTCCCAACGGTGCCTACTCGACTGCGCGAAAGGGAACGAACGATCCATTTACGTTCAGATCGGTCGGAAATGCAGTCGTTCCTTATCCGCTGCCGCGTTTAAAAGGACCTTCCTTTTAAGCGTGACGCATGAAAAACGCCTACTTTTTTCGTAAATCAAAAAGGGATATATTTGTTACACGTATCCTTCTGCCAATTCCTAGACTTATTCTGTCATCGTTTCGCGATGCAATAATCTTTTTTGGTAAGAAGAAATATCCATTTGCTACGAAATAAGAGCACCGTGAAGAGGGCGCCTTTACGATGCTCCAAATTTTCATTTCCGGCTAACGAAAGTCGCCGACCCATAAAATGAAACTTGTTTCTCACCGACGCGTCAGTCCGGTGTTCAAGCCGTTTTTCCTGTCGTGAGAGGAACTTCTGGGGACGTGGTCGTCAGAGAAATCGCACGACCGAGCAATATTTTTTTTTATTTCGTCGTTACCTCTCCAACCTGTTATCCGCCCTTGTTCTCCGCGCCCTCTTCCACCTTTTTCTTTTCTTTCCGCCAGCCCTTTCCTATCCTGCAATCTTGCCCTCCGCGTCCGATTCTTTTTTCGATTCGTAGTTACCGCGTACTCGTAAAGGCCTTGCAGACGGCGCGTTTCATTATTTTCCTAAATCGATAAAAGGGGAAAAAAAGGATATGCCGGCGTTGTTAAACAACGCGAAGAAAGGAAAGAGCAGTGAGCACGAATTTACAATGCACTCGAATTCTGTTACGTGGGTCTAACGCGGGAGCCTGGTACACTAAGCATCGACCGCCGCCACGCGCACATTGTTTGGCTCAATTTCACGCGAGAAAGCGAACGAGCTAGCAGGCGCTCGACCCTCGAACTCGAGCACAGACTGGGGACGGAAGTGATCTCGCCGTTTCTGATTTTCAGTCGCGACAATGGTCGCTTTTGTTCCACGATCCGGCATCGCGTTCCTACCGAGATCCGCTTCGAAAAAGGGTGTCGCGTCGAACCACGATCGCTACGCTGTCAGCGCGAATCAGAAATCACTCTTGAGAGGCGCCATCGATGTTCGATCTAGCATCCGATGTAAAATCGAAATTTCCGCTCGCCGATGTTATCGAGATGCTGCCTGCCCGGCCCTTTATCCTCTTGTATCTTTCACGTTCGCTTTTCGCCTCGGCTTCCTCTCGCTTCTCGGTTTTCACTTTTCGCAAATCGATGTTATCTGTGGCGCGGATACAACCACGCATTTGCACAGCCGCAAATTTCATCCATCTGTCTGTCTCACGAATAGCGGGAAAGCAATATCGGCAGCGAAATCCTGATCTTTGGATCGGTTTTACGATCGCTCGGCTGTGATGCGTTTCCTCTCGGGTAGCGCGAGACGAAATGCAATTGCGGAATGTTAGGCGAGAAGGAGAGTTTGCTCTTTGGTTGGAATTGCGAAGAAAACGAGGGATATCTTGGTCGTTCGTTACGTCGCAATTCTCTCCGATGTTTACTCTAACTTTGTGATCGATCTTGCCGTCTGCAATCACGAGAACTTTCGTCCCTTCACTTTCCACGCTCCTTCGTCGTTCATTTGCGCCGAGAGTCGTGAAAACCAATCGTCCCTGGTAAATTAAAAACGTAATAATTTCCTCGCGCTACTCTGCTCTTTCCTTTTTCTTTCCTTCTTTATCCTTTTTTTTTTGCACCGCGTTGTGGTAGCGTAGAGAGGCGAGCGTGGCCGCAAAGGAAAAAGAGAGGGAAACTAATTTATCTTGGCGTTCCGATGTCTCTCGACGTGGTGGGTGTATCGGTGTGTATCTGGTCGCAGATACGCGACACTATTTCCAGCAATTTTATCTGGCAACGCGACTCTCGTTCGGAGAAACGAGCCGAAGCGATGAGCGGCACGAATCGATGCTCCCGCCGTCTGCATCTTTCTGTCACCCGCATCCGCCGCCTCTCTTTCGCTCGTTTCTTTCAAACCCTGCGAGAGATTCTTGTCGTAATTGCAATATATGCGCGTCGCGCTGAGATTTCATTCGAGAACAGCCTATAGCTGGTAAAGCTTGTCCGACCACTTCGGAATCGGTCAAAAGGCCAGGCAGACTGCTCGAAAAGTAATATCCGCTCTTTTTCGCCTCTTTCTCGCGGCGCGTACGCAACCAACGTTTCTATTTCACGCCATGCGGCAAATCGTTAGAGAAAACTCTCTCTCTCTCTGCCTCCCTCTTTCTTTGTATCCCTATTGTTTCGTTTTTTCTTTTTCGACGGGAATTTGTCAAAAGCTCGGTCTCGTTTGCTACTTCTTTGAGACCGCGCGTCTCGATTTAATTATATGATTAACCCGGTAAAAGTTTGAAAAAGAGGAAAACAAACGGCGCCTTTGTGCTGCCGGATACTATGGACTTTTTATGGAACGTTGCGCGGCGAACAAAGAAAAAACAAACGAAACCACCAGACACGCGCTTTCGTTCCGTTCTATGGAAGTTAGTTGGCTTTTCAGTGCGCACGGCTAAAGAGGCGCACGGAGTTGCACTGGCCGAGTTGAAACGGCCGATGAAGCGTACACCTGCCTACAGTTTGTTTTATTGATTTATACGTGCTCAAATATACCGGCAACATTTACTCGGCAAACAGTACGACTCGATGTTCCATCGCAGCGTCTAAGATTCTCTCTGCAAGCGATGAAAGCGGTATTCAGCTCGCCGCTGTGTTTGCCTTACAATTACCAATCGCGCCGTAGAAATATACCGAGTTGCTTGCAAATAGATTTTTAATTAAAGCCCGCTTTAAACCGTAGATATCGGACGACTTCACGGTGCCCCTCTCGCCCCTTGTTCTCCTCCGACTTTATGTAGGCGATGTCTCCTGTCTCGATAAGACGTCGAGAATGCCAGGCAAGTCAGAAAGAGAGAGAGAGAGAAAGTTGGCGCGATCGAACGTTATTAAATTATACCGAAGGGCTATCGGACAGCCACAGTTTTCCGCGATACGTTGCGAAACTTGCGCGGAAGGCGCGACTCGACCGGTTGCTAACTTTTTAACGACCTTAACGGCGTCGCGTTGGTAACGAGGATATTTGCGCGGTGTTACGGGAAGCGTCGGGATTTTCACGGGAATTCAGCGTACTCGTTCGCAGAAAAGGGAGGGGAGACGTATAATTCGAAGGAGTTTTTCGAGCTCGACTACGCCGCTAATAAAGCTTAAGTATTATTCGGCTAGGTAACCCTTGATTCTCGCATGACGGCTGGCATCACCCTCTTCACACGCAGGTTTGACGGTTCGAAAATAATTACCGTGTTCCTCTCTCTCTGGCTCTGTCCCTGTCTCCCTGCCGGATACGTTCCCCCTGGAACCTAGCCTCGCCTCTCTCGCACGGTTTTTGTATTCTTTCTGGGGTGGTTTTGAGGATTGGCACTCGGGGCACGTTCGCAATACACTCTGCGTCCCCCTCGGCTCTCTCGCCCGCTCTTTCTCTCTCTCTCGCTCTCGCCGTTCGACTTCTTTCCTTCCTCGCAGCCTTCTAGTTTTCCCGAAATTGGATAATTCGTGGAAGACGCGAGGCGCAGGTCGATGTGTATTTTTCTGGAGACACGCATGTAAACGCTTTATTTCCGTGACAATCGCTTCGCCGTACTTATTGCTGTTTCCTTCACGTCTGAAACGTGGAATTTCGAACGATGGGAGTCGCGGTGAATTTTGTGAAACTGTGCATGACGTTTTAAGTGGCGAAACGGCGAGGATAAATTGTCACGGCGCGCTTCCAAGGAGAACGAACGAACGACAATTTTACAAGGTTCGTCGATGCGAATACGTAGCAGCGTCTCGTTCCAATATTTACATTTCATTTCCTCGAAGGTGTTCAGAGCGGCTCGAGTACGACTCTCACGGCACTATCTATCGTCGTAGGGTACAATATCTCCTAGAGACGATTTGTAGTGGATTCTGTTCTTCTGGAAAGTAAACGAACCGACTGCTGCAGAGCCGTCCATTTTTATTACCCCGATAATCCCCGTGTGTTCGTCATCGACCACGACCGATATCCTATCTCGAGTCTTACCATTCCGAAAGAGGATTTATGTCACCGTTTTACAACGTGTCATAAAAGATGCAACAGCGTTTCGGTGTCTCCGCTGGCGTCGTTATCAGCGGACGGAGAAGCACGAGGAACGTCCGATCGTTTTTCGAAGCATTTCTAACCCGAAATAGCTTTCCTAAAAATATTTGATCACCGCGCGCAAATGGAGAAAAAAAGAGGGAAGGAGAGAGAGAGAGAGGGAGAGCGATCGATGTATAATGTATAAACAGTTTTGAAATTCGAAGCACGGTGAAATAATTGCGACGCGAAAAGTAACGAGGTGGAGAGACTCGTTCGTTAGTAAGTTCGCTGCTAAAAATCCCTGGCAAGCCCCGATTTTTCCGTCTCTCTCGGTGCTTTTTTCCGTTAGCGGAACCACCCCCTGTATGTCCCGAGTATCGAATCGAGCTGGCCCGCCGACACGAAATTATCGAGCGAGAATCGATTTCGCTCGTTAACGGCGCGCGACTCGGACTCTCGCGAATCTCTCCGCTCAATTAAAACGGTTCGCGTTGCAGGATGAATCGCGGATAATCAACGTTAAACGTTCTTTTCACGGTGGCGCGAGATTTGTCGCGTTTTTCGCTCGAACAATCGCACGACGAGACTGAAGATAGAGAAGACCCATCGGCGACCGATCGTGTGCTATTTCCATGATCTTCGTTTTCTCCGCGAACGCGGAAAAATATCGGTTCGACGCGCCTCTATAGTTCGTTTCTCCTTTTGTCCCGTTTGCCCGATAGAGCGATCGCGATCGCCGGGGAGCAGCTCGAACAAGAGTCGTCCAGCCTTTTTCAAAGAAAGTCATACGATATTCTTCCGTATCGAACGTGGATTCGCGTCAAAATTGATTCTTCCTGGGAACGGAGCGCGTGCTCCGGGAATAGCCAGCGTCGATATTCTTTGTTTCTCGACGATACGGTTGATTTTTCGGTGGATGGAAAAAATTCGATTCGGTCAAAGGCGCGTAGCAGCGGAGTTTCCCGAAACGAAGAAGCGAGCCGGCGACCCAGAGCTGCGGCAGACGAGGGCGGATAGGTACAGTTCTGGAGAGCCATAAAACTTTATGGTGCGTTTGCATCGACCGACCCTCCCTTCTCTTTCCCTGCTTTACTACCATCCCCATGGCAACGACCGACCCCCGAACAGAGCCACCCTGCATCCCTCTCTTTCTCTCGCTCCCTTTCTGCTACGGTATCTGTCCGCCTCTCTTCTTTGCAGCCGATGCGCGTTCTCTCCTTCTTTCTCTTAATCTCCTCGTCGCACCTTCGCCGTTCGTTTTCTTCGTCTTTCGAACGGTGTGCCGGCGAGGGTACGTCGGCTACCCTCTCTTTCTCTTTCTTCCCTTTCTATCCCCCTAATACGCTGCTACGACGCGTGTACGGCTGATTCTACGTCGACCGAGCGGTTGAACGAAAAATCAGATGCTTATTCGCTCGCTAAAAATCTGCCTGCGATCCACGCGTCAATGAAATATTTTCTGTCGCCTTCCTTTCCAGTCGTTCGCTGGAAAAATGTTAGGTTTTTCCACCGTGGATTGTCACCTTCGGCTGTTCCGGTCGCCTGTGCGCATTCGTGTGCTACTGCACCTCCATTCCTATATTTCACATTTTACGGTTATACCCTGACGCGGAACGACGCACAAATCGGCGGAACGATACGGCCACTGCGATCGTCCGTGGTTCTCGCGTTTGCTCTGTGCGCATAGTTTGCCCGCTCTCGTATATAAGTTCGATAGCGCGTAAACAACGCGTTTCCGGGGCTTATCTGGCTCGGCCATGCCGGTACGGTGTCGG
>NT_177066.1:314680-316091 GCF_000188095.3 Bombus impatiens | reverse complement strand
CGCCGCCAGCGATACGGTTTAAAAAGAAAAAGAGATTGGGCCGAGTCGTGGCAGCGGATTTGTTTATTTAGAAAGCAATCGTTCGCGACGATCTCTCGGCGATTGGCTCGGAACTCGGTGTGTGTCCTTTGAAGAAACGCGTCGGTTTCGAGTAGCCAGCCGTTCGTCTCGTAGGTCGATCTACGGCGTACTTTCGCACGCGCGTCTCTTTCCGAAAGAGCTCACCGGACAATTGTAATTGTGTTAGTAAAACGTATCGGCTTTCACGCTGCCTCGCTGGTTACTTACGGATCGTTCGGTATCTACGACAATGACTCTCGGGTTGCGTTAGCCCCCGCGGCCGTATACACTTTTTCTCTCCAGTCTTTCTATCTGATCTGGCCGAAACAGCTCGAACCGATCCGCTCTGCTTTTTGTATCCTCGTCTTGCTCGTGTTACTCGAAGATAACACGCTTTTTTGTGAGCCTTCTCAGGCGTTCAACTTTTTTTCCTCTCGTCTCTTTGGGTCACCGTTGCCATTCATAAATTCCGATACCTTAAAGGGTATGCGGTCTTTAAACGCGTGTATCGGAGCAAACTTCGTCGGAGGAGAGAATTTGTACGAAGAACGGGAGAAACCGGAGATCGGATGTATTTCGGATCAACGTGGAAGTGCTTCGTCCGACGCTAGCTTCCGTTTCTGCGTCCATTTCGTGAAACTCGACTCTCCGGAGACCTCGCGGCTATCCGAAATTCGACAACCACAGGAACAACCACGAAACTCTGAGTACACGACGACGACGGTTGAAGCGGCGCGAAGTTGCGAACGGTTTGGCAGAAGCGCAAAGACTCGTGGGCGAGTCAGAGCCGTCGCTAGTCTCGCGAGGTTAGTCCATCGAGGCTCCAAGCAACGTGTCTGGAAACGAGTACGTGTAGACCGGCGGTGTCTCTGACCGACACTCCTGTCGGCGAATTAGCTCGCCTACCCTTTCATCTCTTTCGTCTCTCTGTCTGTGTCGGCATTCGCCACTCTTTCCCTTCGATGCCGGCCCTTCCCTCTCCGCTCGTTTTTTCTCGGTGTTCGCGAGGCTAACGTCCCTCGAGTGAGAAGAACGCGGCGCGGCTGGTTTCTCGACACGACGTAATCCACTAATAATTCAACGAGAGAGCCGGGCGGCCACTCTTCCCATCGTTTTACGTCGGGTGTTGGTCCGCGTCCGCGTCCGCGTCCGCGTGCGCGTCCAGGTCCGCGTGGCCACGACACGACCGGTCCGAGGCTCGAGTGTACTTCGCGTCACTCCCTCTTCCTTTCGACCGAAGGTTTCCAGAGAAAACCGCGGCTTGTTTGCACGTCTAGGATAAACAGCGGCCTCGTGGAAAGGCGGAATCGGTCGGGGAGAGGCGCGTCGCGTGGAAAACGGGACCCGGGCG
>NT_177066.1:314317-314526 GCF_000188095.3 Bombus impatiens | reverse complement strand
CGTCCGTCACCCCTTTGGCGGCATTCTTTCATGTCCTTTTCGGTTTACAATGTACGTAAACGATCTCCAAGGGGAGTGCTTTGTCTTTTCAAGGGATATTAGATTTGAAACGGGACGCTTTTAGCTCCCCGGGCGATGCCCCTTTCGCGGGAATCGTTTCAATTCAACGAGGAAAATTATTTCGTTTTTATCCTTGGCGCGCGGTCCCG
>NT_177066.1:312013-314276 GCF_000188095.3 Bombus impatiens | reverse complement strand
GAGTTTTCAGCCCTGTGCATTCCCTTTGTCGCGTTCCGTTGTTTCGTCGCCCTTTTTCCCGCGGTCCCCCCTTCGTTTGCTCAGACCCCTGGAAAATTTTAATTCGACCGCTCGTCACGAGCACGAACGGCCGACTTTCAAGATTTTTCGACCAGTTCGCTCCGTAACGCCGACGCTGCGCACCACACGGCACGACAGCGCTAAAGAAAGAACGCCGAGAAGGCTTGTGAATCGAGGTTCGAACGACAAAAGGATAGTGGGCCCGTCCCCTTTCATAGATTCCGACCGATCGCTGGCAAGGTCGGCGCCACACGGTCTGCGGTGCACCCGATCATAGCGATAATCTGACACGCCGACAGGCCATTCGATAACCTCGATCGGAATTTCAACTTTTATTTCTTCCTTTTCACTCTCGAGCACCGTCGGGAACACGCGCGTTTCCCTTTTCTTCATCCGTTTACAGGGTCTCGTTAAAATCCGCAACGCACTGTGTGCGGTTCTCTCGTTAAAGGGATGATTTTCGCGGACCGCCACGTACGTAAACGAAACAACGAGAAGAAATTCCCTTTGAATGCCACTCTTCGACGCTGACGCTTCACCTGCAGCTCGACGATTCTTCTTCTCCGTTGCCGCGAGATAAAATGTCGGCGGAGTCACGAGTGTCTGCGAGAATTTGTATCGCTAAATCGCTCTGCACAAATTCACGGAAATTTATGTCTTTTCGATGGTATTCCAGAGTCGTAAATAGCCCTCGTGTATTTATGATTCCAACGTATTTCGATTCTCTTTTGTACTTTTTTCATTCCCGCTGCTTGTTCGGTATTGAAAGAAGAGGACCACGAAAGGAGAAGAATAATCTGGATTCGTTCGCTATCGATGGGATATTTACGCAAGGCAATTTATAATCACGCGTATTAAAAGTTTAATAACGGCGCGGTTTTAAAGAAGAGCCGCGCCTGTTGGTAGCCTTTGGCTCGACTCCGACCAGACCATTGTGTATTTCGATCGTCTACGCTCGCGGCCGGTTCGATATCGGTTGCGACGCGGTCGCTTTACGAATTTTTCCCTCTTTCTCGTGGAAGAAAAGCCACTTCTGCCGTTTGTTTCCGCAGCTGTTTTTCAACCGCCTCGGGCCTCGCTCCCGTTCGACCCTCCAACTCGCAAAGCATTGTCCCAGCGGCGTCGATACGTTCGCTTTTCCAACTGAAAACGGTGTATTCGCGAAACGCTGCCCCTCTGTCTCTCCCTTTTGAACCTTTTTGAAGGAGATGATCGGTCGCACGCGCCAGAAATCTTCCAGCCAGCTTTATACTTGCAGAGAATTTTATATGGCGTTCGTAAGTAAGTAGGTAGCGCACGAGGACGAAGAAGACACGGCTCTTGACGTTGCGCGATACCTTTCGACTCGTACATCAGAGTGTCGCGTCTGTCGGCAAGCAATCACTTTTGTCCGTTGCTCTCTCGACTTTCCCCCCGACTTTCCTCGTTGCTTTGACGCTGCCTCTCTTTCCGCGCTGGCTGCTCGCGCTTTACAAGACGGAAATCGAGCGTGCAAACGGCTTTCGTCCGATTCTCGTCGAACGCTCCATTAAGGAGGAATACCGGCGGGCTTTCCCGTTCGGAATAAGTCGCAGTCAAAGCGCGAAAATTGCCTCTGCTGATCGGATCGCTAATCGACCACCGTGATCCGTGACACGAAGCGAGCCTCTGATAATTCCCGCGATAAACTTCGTCTATAGACTATCATCGGCTGTGTACATACATGCCGGCTTTCCACATGCACGGTATCGTATTCCATAGCTATTTCTAGAGTTGCACTCTATCTTTGTACTCCAATCGACCGCTGTTTAACGTGGCACGTAAGTACGCGTAGTAACAGAATCCTCGTAGCGATAGAATTCTACACGCGAGCGTTACGTACAGAGACGACCACTCATCTCGTTCTAAAGTTACGTCAATCGCGATTCCTTTGACGACTCGGATCGATCGATAAATCGCAATACACGCGTTTCAACGTTTCGGCAAGCCGAGCACGTGGAGTCGCCTATCGAAGAAGCTTTCGATGTACAGCGCGCGCAACGCGTTTCCAGTAATTTAGCGATGTCTGGCCACAGATTGACTGAAACTACTGTATTCCATCTGGGTGGTCCGTGTCGACATCCCCCGGAAGATTACACGCATCTGTCGACGTGTTCTCGATCCGTGGCCGATCTCCCCTTTGGAACAAGAAATATCACGTTACATCCGAGCGTGGCAGACGGCT
>NT_177066.1:311343-311990 GCF_000188095.3 Bombus impatiens | reverse complement strand
GAGCCCCGCTCGGCGTTTCATTGCATCGAAATTTTTAATTATTTCCATCGCGAGTGCGCGTGCACGGCGAAGACGTTCTTGGAAGTGGAAACCAACAAAGTGAGGCCAATTCGTGGAAGTCTATCGCGTGGTTCGTCGAAATGCACGCGAGTCCCTCTGTCGCGAACCGCGAGCCGCCGAGAAAAGAGGAATTCTGCGAGAAAGGAAGTGGCGTGCGGTCGGAGAAAAGGGTGGAAGATGTCAGGGTCAGCCTTCGAGCCAAGGTTGCCTCTCGGTGCAGAAGGTCGGCTTCTCCGCGAACAGGCTGTGGCTGCAGGAATCGTCTCGCTACGCACGCGCGTCTTCCTCGATGTTTACACGAAAGTTCATGTCGACTGCTGTGGATGCTGAGGAAGCGACAGGGAACGCCGACGAAGGTGGGGCTGTTGGTCGCTGCCGGTGTACACGATGATAATAATAAACGTTGCTCCCTACCTTCTGGCTCCAACATCATCCTCTCTTTCTCTCTCTCTTTTTCTCTCTTCTCTCGACCGCTGCCCTTCGCCTTTCTAGCTGGTTCGCTCACTCCAGCTCTCCTTTTCTTCGTCTTTTCTTCTCTTGCTCTCACTTAGCGAGCGCGCGCGCGCGCGCGCCCGCCCGGCGGCGCC
>NT_177066.1:306352-311333 GCF_000188095.3 Bombus impatiens | reverse complement strand
CCGCCCGGCGGCGCCTTTGATCTCTCGCTTCGTTTGTGCATTTAAACACGGCTTTCCGAGTAGCGGAGTGAGCCGGGAGGAGCGCGGCTCGAAGAGGATACGGGAGAAACCCCGTATTACCGAGAGAGAAACATCGCGGTAAAGACGAAGAGACGAGAGAGGAACAAGTCGAGTGGTCGAGAAAAATCTCATGGAGACCTCAGACGTAAAGTGAGTTTCGCGATTACAAACGAGCTCTCCTTATGCCCCTGTCCCCCTCTGTGTGCGTTCTCCTCTTTCACCGACCATGTTCCGTCGGCTTTCCTCACTCCCGTGTTTCCTCTGTCGTCACGGTCATCCCTTCGTGATCGTTCCTTCTTCCTTCCGAGCTTTGTCACTCTTTATTGCCGCATCGTGCACCGACGACGGGCGGCAGCCTTCGAATATCTTCCTCCTCGAGGATAACTCCTCGAGATTAATGCTCCTTAATGGACTCAATGCCGGAGAAGAGCACGCGGGCATTTTAACGCGGCCCTTTAATCCGCTCGCGCACCCAGGGTCCTGTACACCGGGAGAAAGGGTGAGGAAACGAGTCGACCAACGTGGACTATCGCCGATGAGAGACGGGTTTCTCTTAGTCCGCTATCTGGTCTCCCTCTCTCTTTCTCTGTGTGTTTCTTCGTTTCTATCGCTCTTGTTCTTTGCCTCGTCGTCGAACCGTTCCTAAGCGTCGGTAATTCGAAACGCGACGCGTGTTGTTAACTTTCGCACGTCCTGAAGCAAAGATAAAATAAAATCTGTACATCGCGTTCCCCGGAAGCACGGGAAAATGGGAAAGACGAAGCGCATTGGCGGAAAGTATTAATTCGCAAAGTAATCAATTCGGTAGGGGGACGTCTCGAACGCGTACCCCGTCGCCGTTTCCCCGAGAAACTGTAGAAAAAGCTAGCCTCTCGACGCGTCTCGTCTCGATTCGGCTCGGTTCGCCGCGATAAAAAAAACGAGTGGAGGCATCGTCGTGGGTAAAAGTAAAAGGATTGGACAGGCTGAGCGGGCCCAGTCGGCTGTTAATAATGCCACCTCGGGGATGCGTGGAGCGCGCGCTGAGTAGTCGTCTCCATTTCACGGCTAACCAGGCATCCATGCGAAGTAAATTCCTATATGCCGTCGCTTTTTTTCGGCGACTCGCAGGGCGAATCTTCTCCTATCTGTCTATGCTCCTATCGCGTCGTTCCATCTCGAATCGATGCGTCGAGTCACGATTCGATCCCCGGAAGGATGTTCGCGCGGTTGCGAATGCAAACGAACATGGGAAAATTAAGGAACCGAAGCGATTCGTTAATGACTCGCGCGCTCCTTCTTGAGCTCTTTCTCGTCGTTCGAGATTTCCCGATCGGAGAATAATCTTGTAATGCAAAGTCGATCGATGGCGGGCGGCGTATTCGTGCGCTACGCTCTACAGTCGATCGTAATGGAATCGAGCCGACGGAGAGGCGTAACGGAGGCTCGAAGCAATTAACCGATTGCTTTGGAATCGGTGGAACACACGCTCGTCTGTGTCGCGTGACCATCGCGCGGTCGTCGCATCGGTTCCATCGATCGCCGCTCGGTTGTTCGAAAAGAATAAGACGATTAGGTGGTAGCGCTCCGCTATCGAACCCGGAAGCTGGAAATTAGAGTTTCCGGCCGCAAGTCGGACAGCGATCGATCGCGGATGAAGGCTAACGAGTTAAATTAACGGAGGAAGCCTTATCGTCCCGACGGTCTCCGGTAAACTGTTCGTAAGTTACCCGAGATAACAGTCTCGAATTTCTTCGTCGGTGCTCACCGGGATCAACTCGTCGTTGGCCCCCTTCGTTAACAGGTTGCCTGTCTGCGGTTTCTACCTTGAGAATCTGTTCCCCTCTGCGTTAGCCGCTTTCTCCAGCCGTTCATCGGAAATGTTTCGAAGCCGGTCGTACGATGACGGATGACGCGTGCGTCGCATACATGGCGCGAAATAACCGCGGAAACTTATGTCGGACGGAACGAGTCGGCGGAATAAGAACGTGGCCGGGAATACGAAAACGAGCCGGTTCGATTGCCGGCCTGTCTGGCGTGGAATTCATCGACGAAGAACGCACGGTGGAAAGCGCGATTACAGAGCTGGGCGGAATTCCAGAACGGGGAAAGAGCAGCGTAGGACAATGGAAGGGAAAGCAATTGCCGACCGTGAACCGAAAGCCGAAGGAGAAGACGACGAACGACGTAGGAGGAAGAAAAAGAAAGGGGTGGAAGTTGCTCTCTGGGAATGTCAGGTCGATTTTGTTCTTAGTCCCTTTTTGCTGCAAAGGGATTGGAGAGCGACCGTCTGCGAGCGAGTGTGTAACCTACCTACGACGAAGTCACCACAGCAAACCCACGGATTTAATCGAATCAAATAAAACGTCCCCGTCGATGCGATCCGTCCCCCTTCTACTCTTCTTTCTGTTTCGTTTTCCTTCTTTCTCCCCTGCGTCGCGCGGATCCTGCCTCCCTTTTTGCTCGTTCTAGCGTTCGATTCGTGCTGCATCCGCGACAGGACCCGTCCAGACGGTCAGAAGGACTCGCGGTTCTCGGAGAAAAAAAGGAAGAAAGAGGCCGACGAAGAAGAAAAGAGTTCCCTCCACCATCGACTTTCGGCGATGTCCTCTGGTTTGCGCGGAACAAACGCTTCGGGCCGTTCTCTTCTTTTTTCTTAATTTACCCAGACTTCGTTGAAAGACGTCGGCAAATAACTTCACTCGCGTTTTAAGGATTCATGAACCACCGCGGCAGAGCCGCCTTTCTCGCTACGAGGTTTTTTCAAGGAAAGGGCGGAGGACCGCGTCGGACTTTCTTTCCTTCCCTGGCTTTTTCCGCCTTTCGTCGCTTTTTGTCCTCTTCAAACGGCCTTGCTCTTGAAAATGATTCTTCTCGATCCACCGACTGGCTGCGCCGCGCTTACGGTCCACCGCTCTTTCGCCGCGAATTGGTCTCGCGTGCCGTCCCTCGTGTCCCCAAGAGGGCAACGTCGATACGAGAGAACGTGGCCGCGAGGCAACGAGCGGAATTTCCCCTTGAAAGTATTTACCGATATCGAATGAAATTTGTATGCGTACCCGAAGGAAAACGCGACGGCGTAGCTCGTTAAATTATTCGCAAGACCGTGTGGACTGATCGATCCGCGGCAATTTCTGTTTCAGGGATCAGCGAGGCGAGCGTGCAACTACAGCAGCCGAAGTTACCCTCGGCGATCCGCGTGGGAGGCGAGATCGAACTTCGATGTCACGTGGACGGTTCCGGAGATATGAAATACGAGTGGTACAGGTTCGTTACATAACTCGTTGCTATTTACCCCTTGCGCGCCATGAAATAACCCCGAGCTTGATAATTCCGGGAAAGCCGCGGCTCCGAGGGCGAATCGCAACCCCCAAGCTTCCCTCAACTGACTTCAATCTCGCGTCGCGTAACTGACACCCGTCGTTTACGGAACTACCCTTGAATTATCAAGCGACATTTTCCTTCACCCTCTCCGCTCCTCGCTAGCCTGTGCTTTTCACCTTTCGCCTCGCCCTCGCGAGTTTATAACCCTCCTCTCGCCGGCGTCGCGTCGAGCCTCGTGCTCCAAGAGTGTAGGCGCGCGCGCGCGAGCGCGCTACCACTTCTATCGATGGAAAATCCATCGCTGCAGACTCCTCTCGTCGTGCTTTTGAAAGCAGCGAACGAACGCGTTTTTCAGAAACCGCGAACCGGTGGTAAGGAGCGATCGGATCGAGATCAAGAAGAAGAAGCTGCACGTTCACCGTGCCGTACCCGAGGACAGCGGAATGTACAGCTGCCTGGCGAAGAACGAGGCTGGAGCGTCTCCGAAAATGGAAAGCTTCCCCCTGATCGTCTCGGGTAACGATACCGCCACGATAAAGGTCGTTCCCAGGGACCTGATCGCGAAGCGCGGCGAACCGGCGATGCTTCACTGCGCCTTCGAGGACGCCGATTCCGTTCAGTGGTTCTTCAAGGACATCGGGCCGCTGGAAACCGACGACGAGAGGACAGTGTTGGAGAACGGTACTCTGGTGATACGGTCCGCCGAGCACAGGGACCAAGGATTTTATTCGTGCCACGGCGATCGAGGGGACAGCAGCATCACCTACACGGTCGACCTTCAGATAGCCTGTAAGCGTTGCTTTTCTGATCGATGCAAAGTCGTGTAAGTTCGAGCGCGTTTCCGACCAGCGAACCGATCGCGTGTCGTAGATTTGATGAACCTTTCGGCGGCTTCGTTCGAGCCTCTAGAGCCTCTACTGCCGAACCAAGTGGCCGTGGTGGGCGAGGATCAGGAGCTGCAAGTCAGCTGCTTGGAACCGTCCGGTCTGCCATCACCGAAAGTCTACTGGAAAGATCCCAAGGGACACATCATAAGCGATTCCGGGCCTGTGCGCGTTCAGGATAACACGCTTATCGTCGCGAAAGCTCGAATGGGCGAGGACGATGGCAATTATAGCTGCGTCGCTGAGAACATGGCCGGGGAGACGGATATATTCGCCCAAGTGGTGATTTCCAGTAAGTGCACGGTTATCCCGTTACAACGTTTAGTCGCGTTTCGTTCTGGTTTTTTCACGCTGCGTCTTCTTCGCGCGTCTTTTCAGCTCCACCGACGCTGATAAGCTCGCCGGAGAGCCTGAGCGTAATGGAGGGAGATTCCGTGACGCTGACGTGCTCGTACTTCGGCATGGAACCGCCGGTGACCCACGTACGTTGGCTGAAAGACGGCGAGCCCGTGAAAGAGAGCGGCGGCCCGACCAGACATCGAGTTACGGATCACCACGGCAACGTGACCCTGCACTTGAAGAGCGCCGACCTGTCCGACAAGGGCAGCTACATGTGCGAGATATTCACGAAAGGTTTCCCGTCGATATTTTCGGAGCGAGCCAGTTTGACGGTCGAGGAGAAGCTCAAGTTCTCCCCGCAACCGGTGGACAAGCGGCTGGAGCTTGGCTCGACG
>NT_177066.1:300143-306175 GCF_000188095.3 Bombus impatiens | reverse complement strand
AGTGCCGTGCAAGTCTCAGGGTGCCACTAATCCGACGGTGAAGTGGATCAAAGAGGGGGCAGACGAGGAATTTCCAAAGCACGTGCAAGATATCAATGGAACTCTTCACTTCAATGGAGTTCTCGAGGAGGACAAGGGTCGCTACACGTGTATAGCCAGCAACGCGCAGGGATCGATCAATCACACGATCAGCATCGACGTAGTCAGTAAGTGCGATCCCTCGCGATCCGGTTCGTCGCGAGCGTTCCTATCACGCGCTTGTTGCTTGTTACAGTCGCGCCGAAGTTCACCATCCAACCGCAGAATCCGACGGAGGCGATCGAGGGGTATCCGGTGATGCTGCACTGTGCGGCCGAAGGCGATCCCAAGCCGACCATCCAATGGGACAGGGACTCTCGAATGAACAATCTGAACAATTCCCGCTTCGAGGTACTCGGAAACGGAAGTTTGTACATAAAGGAAGTGTACATGAGCGACGAAGGGAAGTACGGATGCACGGCGGGCAACAGCGGAGGTTTGAAGCGGGAAGAGGTTCAGTTGAACGTGAAAGGTAAGTATCTTGTTCGTGGTCTGGCATTTTTTCTTTTTTCTTTGGCGTTTTCAACGAGAATTTCCGCGGTGATACGAAGACGGTGTACGGTTTGCTTGCAGCCGGCGACACGTACAGATTCGACGTGGATTTGGAAGTGGGAGACGACGGATCGATGATGACGAAGACGGTTATGATCACTCTAAGCGCGGCCGCGGCGTATATGGTGTTGGTCGTGGGTCTCATGCTCTACTGTCGTTACCGTCGACGTCGTAGGAAGCAGCAGTATCTCCAAGAACAGGCAGAAGGTATCTATCTCCTTCGATCGCTCGACGAAAGCGTTTCAGACTTCGCGCCGTTGTAAGTGTGTGTGCACGTGAATAATCCGATTTCAATCGCGCAGAAAAACTGGAGAACGGAGAGGTCCAAGAGGAACAGACCGAGCTAAAAGAGACCAGCAACAGCAAGGTGAACTCGACCGGTAGGAAAAAGGAGAACCGCGATTCCCACAACAAAAGCGACGGCGCGGATACCGCTCAGAGTCAGAGCAGCAACCAGTCGAAGAAATCCAAGTCGAATTACGACAAGATCGCCGCGTCGCGTACCAATTTGAAGGAACTGAAACCACTGGGTCGCGGTGAATTCGGCGAGGTCTACTCGACCAAGTATCAAGTCGACGGTGATAAAGAGACGCTGGTCATGGTGAAGAGTCTGATCAATACGAAGGACGAGACGGCTCTCCAGGAGTTTAAGCGTCACCTGGATCTTCTCCACAAGCTGAACCACGAGAACGTCGTGAAACTGATCGGTCTGTGCCGCGAGGAGGAACCGGACTACATGATTCTCGAGTATACCGACTGGGGAGACCTGAAGCAGTTCCTGATCGCCTCGCGAAAGGACAATAACTCGAGTCCGACCCACGAGTCGAAGCCTCCGCGAGCACCGCAGCTATCGGTCGCGCAGATTCTCTCCCTGTCGAATCAAGCGGCGAAAGGCTTGAAGCATCTCGCTGACAGCCGTCTGGTTCACAAAGATATCGCCGCCCGAAACTGTCTAATCGCTAGCAACCTCACGATCAAAATCTCGTTGCCGTGCATGACCAAAGAACCGTATCAACAGGAATACACGAAACATCGAAACCAAGTGATCCCTCTGAGATGGTTGCCCTACGAGGCGGTCTACGAGGACGAATACTCGACCAAGAGCGACGTTTACTCGTTCTCGTGTCTCGTCTGGGAGATGTTCCACCAGGGTGAGCTGCCGTTCATCAAGATGAACGACGAGTCCGTGTTGGCCGCGCTGAAAGCTCAAACTCTCGCGTGGAAGCCTCACAAAGCCGCGCCGCCTGCCTTGCAGGAGCTTCAAGCTCAATGTTGGGCCAACGACCCGCGCGAGAGACCGACCTTCGACGAGGTCGTCTCGAAAATAGGTGAAATTGTCGTCGACAGTTGTCTCTAGATTGATCGACAATGCCACGAGGCTCTAAATCGGAGATACCGCGATATGGGTAATGGCCGCGCGAACTCGCCGTTGAACTCGTCGCGTTCGGATGACCCCCGATTCTCGCTCGATCCCGCGACGATTACTCGTGTCACGGTATTCTGTCGCGTCCATTAGATCGATAAGAATATAATTTATTTCTGACAGAAGGATCCGCTCCAATGATTGCTAATGTCGGATTAAGTAAGGATACTTACGATCCAGTACACGCTACAATATATACGACTAACGCAATATTTAGTATTCAATATCAGTGTAACGATAGGTATATCGATCACCGCACATCGAATATTCGTAAGATACGCTATGTTGTCGTTACGGCAGAAATCGCAAGCTACAGTGTGAATGTTAAGAAAGTATCACGACCATATCAACATTGAACGAACGACGATTTTTATATCCCGCCTAATTCAAGTCTACACGTTGTATCCCGTTAAGGTCTAAGGCTTAAGGATTATTTATAGCGTACACTTGCGTCTGACGCGTACATATATAATTATATGTAATACAAATTTGATATATACATATACATATGTATATGTGCGTGCGTACACAGGATGGATCAAGCGATCGAGAAGGTCAGTTCCGTGTATCGTTCGTATATCGACGATCGCGCGAATGATGATGCGCGATCGAGTATGAGCCGTTTCGTGTACGCGCGAGATGATAAGAAACGAAAGGAGAAAATAGCCAGGAGCGATTACTGTCGACTCGAAGAAGATAAAGCAAACGGCCTTGTATATACCGTGGGTGTAAGCGTAAGTTCGTTCGTTAAGTACAATCGCGATATTCGAGTTTTCATTTTTCATGAATTGCACACACTTTCGAGAGATGCGACGCTACCGTTCTCATTGTTTCTCGTCCCTTTCCAAAGGGGAAAAAATCCTTCCGTTTGTTAAGAAAAAGATC
Source organism: Bombus impatiens (assembly GCF_000188095.3). Classification (NCBI taxonomy): domain Eukaryota; kingdom Metazoa; phylum Arthropoda; class Insecta; order Hymenoptera; family Apidae; genus Bombus; species Bombus impatiens. The sequence continues at coordinate 303,237 of NT_177066.1, read as the reverse complement.
ACAAAGGAAGATTTTACGGTCACGTAGAAATTTTATAACGCGAATCGTCTTTCCATTTTTTCCATTTTTGTACTTTGGCGGCAGGCAGAATAGATTAAGAAAGGAGCATCGTTTTCTTGGCTGAATACGTCGATTGTCGATGTCACGAAATTCATACAACGAAACCGTTTCCTTTCATTTTGGTTTCTTTGGTTTCGTTTCGCGATGAGATCTTCTTTTCGGCTTCGTCCCATGGCGTTCAGTTTCCGGGAGTTGCGCCCGCGTTTCCGTATCTTCGGCTTTCATTCCGAGTTCGAGGATCGAACTACTCGAAGGGTACAAAGAACCACGAACCGCGAACAAGTTTTTAGCCGTACAGGATAATAGAGGGATTATAGGTCACGGTTACAATTCAGCATGAATACTCGATACGATCGTGTTAGGTACGTGCTATTCCCGCATCGGATATTCTACCACGATGATTATCATCGTAGCTCGCGCAAACAATCGCAAACATATATACGTACAGAGCTGTCAACGTGGAAGTGCGAACACCGAACCGGAGGTGCGATCTCCTAAAGTCGTAACAATACCTTCGGTTGTTGCTAGTTATCGAGCTTCTTCGAGATAATCACGATGCTGGCTGAAACACGAGAGAGGGTCGATCAGTATTCAAAATATTCCTCAGCTCTGCATACGTATACGCAATATAAAATATATAATGTATCATATACGCATCTAGATGTACGAGACAGTAAGATAAACACTGCCAATGAGTAATCTCTGTAACGTTAAACGTTCTCATAATCATAGCGAATACGACCATTCCCTAATTTAATGCACCCTCGTCGCAACGAAGGTATCGTGCGAGAAGGGCAACCTTGCTCCACGTGCCTATGCAAATCACGATTTTGCAAGGGCGTTCCGAGCGTTGTCGTAGATCGTTCGCTTCGATCGCTTCACATTTTCAACGCGTGCACAGTTGCCGCTGGATCTCGCGCAATATTCCACAAACTGAGACTTTGTTCTTCTTGCTTCTGATTTCGATCGTCAGAAGTTTGCAAGCGATCGTCGATCGATACGGTATAACGGTGTTCGCGGACGCGCTCGCAAAGGTCCGGCCTGAATTTTCAAATGCTTCCTAAATGTTCGCAGTATACGCCAAGAAATATTCTTGTAATATAAAGTACGTTAGGAACATACCTTGCAGCAACTTGACTGGCGGTTCGTAATCGTTGCAAGACTAATTAGTCGAGTTATATCACGGATCTAACTATGCTCATATCATTCGCTGATCGTATTTCCCGGGGCTGCGATCGTCGACCCGTCGACTTGTCTCTCGTCGGATCGAGAAGATTCGCCCTGAATGTTTTCCCTGCCGTTTAACGATCCGCAGTGGTCGTCGTCATTGATCGCAACATTTTTTCCTTTCCCAATTTATACCGATAAATGGTTCGGTTTCGCCGGGACTTTTGTACGTTTGATGCGTGGTCGTTTCGAACGATTTCGTGGCAAGACGAGGGGTTGACGCGGCCGACACACCGACGCGAAACAAGCGCTGCGCCAGTGATTTTTAACGAAGCGACCTATTACTTCTAATATCTAGTCATACACGATGAGAAAAGCGTAAGCGAGCAGCGAACTCAAGATCCATTTTTACACGACGTTTCATATCCCTAGGCATTTTGTAATCCATTTCTTTTTTACAGTATTTTGTAAATATTTGTACTTTTTTATCTACATCGTACTTATGACTCTTTGACATAGTATATGCTACGATTAAATAAAGGTGGACAAAAAAAAAAAGAAAAAAAGAAAAAATGGAATATCTCGATTTTGTTTTTTATTCGATACCCTCGCATATCCCATGAAATCCAAAGAACTCGGTGTATCTGGACTGAAACTAGGGTCGATGAGGAAGAAAAGGAACGCCGGTGTATTACCTAATCAAATTTATTTTTACTTAATATTTCGTGGTACAGTCTATGTCTATTACGATATATAAAATAACGTAGTCGTCGAATGTAAATGGGTGAAACGAAAGAACGTTCGTAACGCCGACTGAATAAGCGCCCGGAAAAGAAAATCGAGTCAGAGGCAGTCGTACTGTGATTATTCGATACTTTATGTATATTTATATTTATATATTTATATATATATTTCATATATGTATAGGAAATCAACGTGTATACGAAGAGAAAACCGATAAACGCAGTTTGACGCGAAGAGTATGTTTAGTAATATTTATATATTTATATATAAAGTCTAATGAATTACTTAATCTGTTACTTAGTACTTAATTCATTAATATAGTAGCAGCCTCACTCTCTAAATAGTACTAAATATAATAATGGTATAATGCGGTAATTATCGTTAATATAGATTATTAACATTATAAATAATCATCGTCAGAATCGTATAATAAACAATAGTACAAGGTGTTTTTTGTGATTTTAGTGTTTTTTTTTTAAATGTTATCATATAGTAATAATCACAATAGCGTATTCTGAAAAATAGATCAGGGTCCCGTGGGCAGAGAGCGGAGTACCTCGTTATTACCAAGCTACGATTCCTTTCTTCAAAACATCGTTAGCCTCGAGAGACTCGTAGAATGTTTCGTCGACGATTCCAATACCTTCCTCGTTCGTGATCGATTCGCGAATAGTATACGGACGCGCGGATCCCGTGCCACCGATCGATCATCGAATACAACGATCCAACGACGAGCTTCGTCTCTGTGAACGCGAGAGCGGTGATAACGGCCTTACGGTATGCTAAAGTCGGTTGCGGTAATGGTAATCGATGATATCGCACCTCTTGGCACGATATCGCTCGTAAACGAGGTTGCGCATTGTTTTCGAGCATCGAGCGGCACGACGATTCCGCCAACAACCTTTTCGAAACGCCACTGCAAAGGGAGAAAATATCTGACGTCAGAGATTCGATGGGCAAAAAGGTCGGATCGATCCACGGCACGAGCAAGGGATATCGATCGCGACATCGGAGCGTTTGTCACGATTAATCTACATAGTCGTTGTCACGATCGCGTTTCTCTTCGATCGAAATTCCCACGCGATTGTTAAGAAAAATAACAGTAAAAAAAAAAAAAAAAAAA
>NT_177066.1:293511-300034 GCF_000188095.3 Bombus impatiens | reverse complement strand
AATAACAGTAAAAAAAAAAAAAAAAAGAATCTGGCGTCCGCGTATTCGCTGGTCGGGGCCACGCGCAATTCATCCGATTCCCGACATTTCGTTCCTCGCCCTCTTCCACGCGCTCTTCACCGACAACTTGATTCTCTCCTGCCTCTCTCCTCTTGTCCGCCTCTCTTGTTTTCGCTTTTTAATCGCGTCTCTGCCGCTCTGCCTAGGGAACCCACTATAACAGGGCACTATGAACAGCAGTCTGCTGGCTAAGTGACTTTCCGAATCTACAATCGCTCCTCTTCATTTTCTCCCCCTAGCTCGCCATCCTCTTATTCTAGCATTCTCTCATTCTCTCACTTCCTCTTTCGCAATATTCCTCGTACTCTTTCGTTTCTTCGCAATCCCGCTGCTCCATCTTCGTCTTTGGCTCGCCTTCGCCAATCTCCTCCTCCTTATTCCCGTTCTTCGCGTTTCTTTTCCCTTCGGCGCGCTCTCTTCCGTTCGAAAGCTCGCCGCTCTACGCTTTCTGTAAGCTCCTTCAACCACGAATACCTTGCCTTCTCTTTTTCTTAATAGCAAACTATGTCAGGCATAACAGACGCAATACGGTAATGGCAGCGAATCCTCTTTCCATCGCGTCTTCGTTTATGCTCCTTGCGCCACTGTCGCCGGATCTCTCGTTTCCAGGAAAGCGAGAGACGTTGCGAGATCTTCGCCGGTATCGATCGCGTTCTCTGTCGCTAGACGTAACGAGGCTAAGGGTAACGATTTCGTCGTGTCGTCGACGATGCCATCGATACCAACGTGGATCTCTCTTTTTCTTAATTACACCGGCGAATCGACAATGTGGCAATTGTACGTCGTAACTATCGGATGCATCTCGTTGCCGACGCGCTTATCGTTTTTACGGAAGAAAGACGACGAAAGCGAGCCGACCTTGTTTTCTTCTCAAACATCCATCTCTCGGAATCCACAGAAGCACTCGTTGCCAGCATGCTTCTCCTATGTCAGCATTCACACTACGTGTCAGCCGATAGTAAATTACTACTGTATCTTTTTTCGCTTTATGATATTTTTTACTTTACTTTTTTAATTATATTTTTTTTTGTTTGTTAATATTAGACGTGCCGTGTCTCTACCATCAGCCTACTGCGAAAAAGACTACACTTGTCGTTCTTTCATTTTCCTCCCTCTCTCTCCCTCTCTCTCCCTTTCTCTCGTCCGGTCGCAATCTCTCTCCCAGTTTCTCCCTCCCATTCGTCCGTCTCATTCTCTCGATCTCGCGCCTGCATTTTTCCTCTCTTTTTCTCGTTCACGGTTCACCCTCTATAATCCTCGGTACTTCACCGCGTTACATAATCATCTCCTGCCTGCGTTTATAAAGAGTATTATATATAATATCATTCTCGTATCGTTACAATATAATTATCGGCAATAATATACCTTCGGTATTAATGCAATATCGTTATTATTAGTATTATTAATATTATTATTAATTATTATTCATTCCTCCGGTACTGTACTCTTTTAAAATCGGTACGGCTGCACGCGAATGGCTCCACGGCGGAATCCATGGCGGGTAGTCGCGTGAACAAATGGAATTTCTCGCGCCATCGAAACGTCGCGCCAAAAAATTTTCACTACTCTCGTTCTCTCCTCATGCTTTTTCGCACACGTACGCGTACAACTCTCTCTCTCTCTCTCTCTCACTCACTCACGCATTCTCATTCTCTTTCACCCCCTCGTCGATCGGTTTCGAACGGCATTCTCACTAATAAATTACTGCGAGACAGGCGATCACGCGCGTTAATTAAGTCAAAGGCCCCCTGCCCTATCATTTTTATTTGTTTACCCCACGTTCGTGACTCTGGGCCTATAAAATTTGCGCGCGCGACTTGTAAAACTGGAACAGCCCGTGACAGCGAAACGCTTTTCCAAAGCAGAGGAGGACTCATCTACGTCCGCGAGTTTCTGCCGCTGTAGACGCGGTTTGTAGCCCGTTTCTGCGTGATGAAAAAGATCGGGAAGAAGAGGTCACAGACGAGAGGAGTTTGAAAGCATGCGATATAGAACGACTGAAAATTATGCCGTTGATTCCGTTGTAATTGACAGTGGATGCACCCATGCGCGTTTTACACGGCAGAAACTTGTCGAGACGCGGATTGTGCGACTGCCAGGGGAAAACGGGGGATCAACGGGGAAAATGCGCGAACGATTGATCGAAACGACGATACTTGGACAAGGTCGAAGCTTGTACGAATCGGCGATCTTTACAAACGCCCCGAGGAATCGCGGTGGCGCACAAAGGGTTTGTGTCGCGTCGACTAATCGGTTCCGTATTCGCCCCGCAGACGACGAGAGTCCGTGTGTCAGGGATTCGCGCGCGCCGTTAAAACGATCCAGAGTCACGATTTCACGACCATCACGTTTTTACGATCGCCGACTAAATAGAAACTCGACTCGTTCCCTTTCACTCTGCTTTCGCTCTCTCTCTCTCTCTCTCTCTCTCTCTCTCTCTCTCTCTCTCTCTCTCTCTCTCTCTCTCTCTCTCTCTCTCTCTCTCTCTCTCTCTCTCTCTCTCTCTCTCTCTCTCTCTCTCTCTCTCTCTCTCTCTCTCTCTCTCTCTCTCTCTCTCTCTCTCTCTCTCTCTCTCTCTCTCTCTCTCTCTCTCTCTCTCTCTCTCTCTCTCTCTCTCTCTCTCTCTCTCTCTCTCTCTCTCTCTCTCTCTCTCTCTCTCTCTCTCTCTCTCTCTCTCTCTCTCTCTCTCTCTCTCTCTCTCTCTCTCTCTCTCTCTCTCTCTCTCTCTCTCTCTCTCTCTCTCTCTCTCTCTCTCTCTCTCTCTCTCTCTCTCTCTTGCTCTCGACGAATCGCACGATCTCGCGAATATTTGTTGAAAGAGTGGCCGCACGCTCGCCCCCGAAATATCGCGCGTCACATCCTTGGCCGAATTTCTCTATCAGTTACAGTAAAAAATAGCGTAAACGGCACTGTATTAGGAAGAAGCAAAATACGTGTTACGTTCTCGTTACTTTATCGTTGATAAATACTATAGTGTTCATCTTGTTCGCCGTTTAGAAATCCTCTAGTATCGCGATCGCGTTCGTTACTTTAGTTAACAGTATGATTATTACTTGGTAGTTATCGGTAATCGTTAATTAGCGTTACAATGTGGTAATTAGTGCTCGCTGGTGTACCAGTACGCGTAAAACGAGAGCCCGTGCCGCGTTACAATTTTTTTTTTTCTTTTTGTCAGGGGGTTGGGGGGAGAGGAGGATTCCGGGCATTCTTGGTGCCGGGCTCTCGTTCTCATACTCTCTCACCCTTTTCTCACGCTCTCCTTGCGCCCTTCTCACGCACACGCTGCATCTCTCTTTCGTTCGCTCTCTTTCTTTGGAAAAATCAAAAGGGAACCGAAGAATAGAAACGAAACGAAGGATTCGTGTATATGCAAGTCTATGTATACGTGTATTATGAACGTACTCGTTCCTCCTGGTTCTCTCGACACACTTTCGCTCGCACACTTTTAGTCGCTCTCACTCGCTAACTTTAACTCTCCGACTCTCCTGTCTTTATCTTTCGCACTCTTTTGTTTCTTAATTACAAAGCACGAGAAAGGGCGACTGGTCGCTTCGCGGCCACTCGCGTCGATCGATTTTCCTAGGCGAGCGAACAATTTCATCGGCGTTCGCCGACGTCCAACGGATACTCGGGGAGGAAAGGTCAACGTCGAGCGCGAACGTCGACGAAGTTTCGCGTGGTAACGTCCATCGATGGGATGATCGAGAAGCGGCTGAGCGACCCTTCCATGAGTGGCTCAACGCTAGTAGTTAAATTTCATAACGTTAGGTACTAATGTATTTCTTCATTTCATTCTCCGGCTCCACCTGCCATCCTTGAATCTCCCTTCGAGCCACTTACAATTCGTACAACTTCGTCTATCATGTAAAACTATGACGTCTAAAATGTTCGAATTAACGCTAGATCCTCGATATAGTAATCAGATCGGATAAATTAATAGTCGTTAATAACCGTGTATGTATCCAACTAGGCTAGACTTCGACGGAAAAATATATTTATAAAAAGTTATAATATTAATATACGTTTCAAGCGTTCTATATATATATTTTTTATTTATATTTATATTTATTTATATATATATATACATATATATTATATATATATATAAATACCGTACGCTAATCCTCTACTTATGTCTAAGCTTTCATCGTCAAACTCTTGTTTCATACATGCTGTGATCATCTAATCGGAGCGCTTCTTCTTTAACGAGAAGAACCCCGTATGTCTACCTAATTATTTTCTCCGTTTATAATCGTAATAACTGGCTAAACTTTTCACGATCAAGCACACGCGCATTCTCTCGTTATCTCCATCCACCGTCCTACCTTATCTTTCTTCTTTCTTTTCTCCTTATTCCCATTCCGTTTTTCGCTTTCCCGTTAAATACAAAACGTACGCGTATATAAAAGAAGAGTAAAAAGGAATATAAAAAAAAGGAGAAAGAGAAAGAAACAGGAATAGAAAATATGGAAATGCTGGAATTCGTTAAGCGATTGAAATACAATAATGCATGAAATTATCGCGTCCCGCCTGCCGCCACGCGTTGGCAACGCAAATTTTCACCAAACTTCTATGTTTCTATCGCCCGCGTATCCGCTTTTCACGTTTTCGAACGAAGAAAACTCGATTAACATGGCTGAAGAAAGAAAAAGAAACGTCGTTCACGCAACAAGCGACATCGCCGATCAATCTTCCTTTTTGTTTGTTTTTTTCTTTTTTTTTTTTATCTTGGATGGAATCCGTTCCTTATTGGCTTAAACAACACGAACGCGCGAGTTCCTTTGAACACGTTTAACACGAATCTCTGTTAACGTCTCCCTCCCTATTTTTGTCCCTTTAACTCTTATTACAAGTATCAACGTTCGATTATAATATCGTTAAGAATATCATAAAATTCTGATTTCAATCTCTCTTTCTCTCCCCCTCCTTCAATTATCCCTGCCATTTTCCTCTTATTGTTTCATCACGCTGCTAACTCGGTATCCCCGTCACGAAAAATATCTCCGAACGTGCAACGATCGCGACGCTTTCTCTCCTCTCGCATCCTTTCATGCATTACTTGATTCCAACGTCGTGCGCGATTCGATCGTTTTCTCCCTTCGCCTTCTTCGAATCGTGATCTCGGTGTGTCCCCCGATTGCTGGATCGTCAACGCCGTCGTTGAAAAACTCGACGAACCCTTCTTTCGCCCCTCTTTCAATTGAGAAATCGAATCGAAATATCGTGATTCGAGCGACGCGCGAAACGCCACAGCGTTTGTAAAACGACGCTACCGATTGGGTTTCGTAGTCTCGCAATGAACACATAACGTGCGGCAACGAAGTCAACGGAGGAAGGAATCGTTGCGATTCGCTAACGGTTGGTAGAAAAATCAGTAAACGAACGTTAGCGCGCGCGTCGAAAGGAGGGACGAAAGAAGGCTAAAAGAAAAAAAAAAAAAAAAAGATGAACCATCCGTTCGGTTCGAGATTATTCGAGCGCGTTGCTTTCGAACGTTAACTTCGGGAGCGTCCGATTTTGTGCGAGGGGTCAGCAATCCCTAAAACGTTACTTCCTTTCATATTTTTTCTTTTTGTTATTTTGTGCGCCTCTAACGTTCAATCACCATCGCAAAGAGCAACGGTTGAGTTAGTATGCTTAGTTATAAGTAATAATCTTTGGTATCGTGCCTGAGTCTTCCATTCGCGAAAAGGATCACACTAGGAGAGATTTAGTAGAACCTTAAACGGATAAAGCGCGAACTCGTTTAATATCGTATCAAACTTAGAAAACGTCCGCTCCCCTCCAACCGACCCAAGTGAAAACAAGCCGTTAAAAATACGCTACCTACACCGGAGGTACAATTAGATATTTTGCAACGACGAGAAGTGTCGGGTCGATAATACATGGCAGCTTTGAAACGCGCGGCTGTCCGCGCTCTGCGTCAACGTGCGCGCGCGTCTGATTGCGTATCTATGTATACGCGTGTATTACGTGTCGTGTGTGTGTATATGTGTGTGCGCGCGCGCATGTGTATGTAATGTACGAGTGTGTGAATCGAGTCCCCTTTTTCTTGTCAGCGTGTCCTGTCGTTTCACGCGCAGGATGCTCAGCGCCCTGTATCTTCCTCCTTCTCGCAAGGTTCTCGGACGCATGCAAACGACAGTATTTTGCCAGGAACGTGTATAAACCGCACAGGCCTTTGCGTTGGTATTTTTTTTTTTTTTTTTTGTTTTCAAGCATAGGGAAAGAAGTGGCGGGGCGCCCGCGTTGCCTGCTCGTGAAACAAGACCAACGTATATCGTGTACGAAACGCGATGAAAATTTGTACTGTCGACAAAGGAAACCGTGTTGGTCGATGCCGATCTAACGGTACTCTAACAACGATAAACGGATGGAGGGGCCCGCCCGGCCAAGGAGTCTTATCAGTCTTACCGTTTTAGGGGGCGTGTGTCGGGCGAGCCTTCGTTTCTCAATCGAAAAA
>NT_177066.1:291720-293467 GCF_000188095.3 Bombus impatiens | reverse complement strand
ATCGGATTGCTGACCGATACGGATCGGCGATAAGAAAAACGCCGTAACAAACGCGCTAGTCCGTTGTCCTGTGTACTTGGTGTGATAGTGTGCGTGTCGAACAAGAACAAAGAAAACAACGAAAAAACGAACGAAGGCGGCGTGACACTCTCGCTCGATTGTTCACAGAATCGGTGTTATACCCGACGATCGGGGACGAGACGGAAACGCAAAGGAAGAAAGAGGAACGAATACAACGAAGGTAAAAGCGTCGGACAAAACTCGATGGAAAAATTTTACAAATTTTTCGCGAAAACGCTCGACAGATTGTTGGTGAAAGCGCAGCGGTGAATTCTTGTGAACAAAGGATCGTCGAGTTCATCGCCGCGTCCATCGCACCTACTCCGTCGCTCTCGCTCTTTCGCTTTCTCTCCTCCTTTCTCTCAACTTCTAGAAAACACCTCGTCATATAATATATATCACATACGCGTTACTTCTAAACACACTGAAATAAGAAGCACTTTAAGATAGATGTCTACGTGTATCATCGGGCCCAGGTTCTAGATGGACTGATTCTCGTTTCTCCCTTTCCGCATCTGCAGCTCATAGAACTCTTAAACTTCTTCGTATATGTTATTTGTTTCTTCTCTTTCTATATACGTGTATTATTTACATACAAGTTCTATGTCTCTTTCGTTTCCTCTCTCCATGGCTAGCTCTCTCCCTCTACCTTCCCTCTTTAACTTCTTTCTCTCTGTTAAATTTTAGACACCTCTCACGCATACTTGTTCTTCTCTAGCTCTGTCTCTAGCTATTCCCATTTGCTCTCTGTATTACGTATATGTGCAGGTGGTGAAACGCGCGTTTCCGAAACGTACGATAAAATTAGAAATCGGCCGTGGTAATCTCTCGGCGATAACTCCGTTTCGCCAAACTATCAGTCGCTTAAAGAGAGTCTGCCGATTAACCGACGCATCGTAAAGGCGACGTGGCGATCTCCGCGATTTTACGGCAAACGATCCAACGTTTATGGCACGATGCCGTGACGACTAAAGTCCAACGTCATATATATTCCCTTTTCTTCGTTTCATTCCCTCCCTCTGCTTCCTGTCCACCATCGAATCGAGAGAGTCCGATCGTTCGTCCCTCTATCGAATGGGACAGAGACGAAACGAGCGTGGCGCGTTTCGCGCTGGCATCCCTTAGTTTCGAGGCACGCGGTAGTATTACGCGAACAATTATGGCACTGTCAAACACTCGCGTTAAATATTACAACATTAGAAAAATCGCAAGTCGAGTCCGACGATAGTCTCTTTTAATTGACTTCACGAGAAGTAACCTTTGCCATAATACTACGCGTGGGTTTTCGGGAATCGATCGATAAAACGGCGGAGATCGCGACGTTCCATTGCGAACGACTCAATGCACCATCTAGCACGATCGAGCCTGATTACCGAGCTCGATCGACACGGCCGGCTTGCTGGAGCAGTCCTTTCCCTAGAGAAGAATCGTCGTCGGACGACCACATGATACTCGGTAGTAGACTCGACCGATGCCCGTATCGGCGATTCCGACGGACTGAAAGGCAACCGAGGATCAAGCGAAAACGCAAGGAACGCGCAACGAAAGGAAACGAAAACAGGGAAAGTGAGCGCTCGCACGCTACTATACAGGATCGGAACGCGCAGCGGGACTGTAGAACGGTGTCCCTGCTGCTGGCGTCGCGTAACAAGAAGCAGAGTACGACGGCGGCGGCGAGGAAGCCGAC
>NT_177066.1:291175-291616 GCF_000188095.3 Bombus impatiens | reverse complement strand
GTCGGCGAGGGTGACGAGGAGGGAGGAGACGGGGAACTAGACGAGACGCTCGAGGGTGGCGAAGGCGATTCAAGCGCCCTCGGGCCCGCGAGTTCGCGATTCGACTGTCCCCCAGACGTCACAGCGCGACTACTCCTGGCCGCTGTGGTCGCGTTGTGCCGATTGCGCGCTGGCCGTCCTAAGCTCCGGTGACGGCCACCTCCCTCCTCGCTCGTTTCTCAGAGATAAACCTTCTTCACGCTGCGGGTGGTCGCGAACCCATCGTTGCGTCGATACGCGTCACCCTGGTGGGATCGTAGGGTCCCAAAGTTGTCCCTCGGCCCGCGGAAACCATACCCGTCTGGGAACTGGAACAGCGTTTCCGTCGGAGTTGGTGGCGGCTTTCGCATCGTCCCTTTCGGCGAATGAAGCTTCGGAGGCTGCGGAACCAGCACCGGTTCC
>NT_177066.1:290831-291156 GCF_000188095.3 Bombus impatiens | reverse complement strand
CGTAAGTCACTTCCTCCTGGGGCAGTAGTTTCGGCTCCGGCGCTAGCCTGCTGCGATATTAAAAAAGAGAAATACATCCTCGACACTGCATCCAATCACCGTATTCTCCGTTTATCGATCGCCGCTGGACATTCGTCGCTTACCTGTTCACGTTTTGACGTTGCTCGAAGTACTCGTACTCCGTGTCCGGATACGGCAGATTATCGTCCTCGTCTTTTCTACATTTCCTGCCGCACAGGTAGCCTGCGACGAAGCCGACCAACAGAGCTGCCAACGCGCCGGCTACCACGGCCATCACCAGGGTCTCCACGGAATACTGAGGCGG
>NT_177066.1:290548-290816 GCF_000188095.3 Bombus impatiens | reverse complement strand
CTGCCGCCGATACCTCGGGACCTGCGGCGATACGATCGTGAGAAAATCGGACGGATCCGGACGTTGAACTCGTCTCATCTTCTGGAAACAGCTCCTACCCGAATTATCCTGTTCCTCGTCCTGCATGATATTGATGATCTCCCCGCCTTGACCCTCCTTATTCGGTATCATCGAGTCCTGCGGGAATTTGTTCTGGTTGGCGGAGATGGCGCCGACGCTGCTCGCGTCCTTGTTCGAAGTTTTGCTCGGTGGACACGAGGCGTGCAGC
>NT_177066.1:269937-290525 GCF_000188095.3 Bombus impatiens | reverse complement strand
CCACGCTCTGCAGAAATCTGCTCGCATCGGTGGCCGCTGGCCCGACCAGCGCTCGGCATTTGCCCTCGACCTTGTCCCAGGCGCAATACGGATCCTGCAAGGCCACGCACTCGCCGCACGACAAGATCCTATCGCTGTAGCACCGGTGTAGCCTGAGCGCCTGAACTTGGCTATCGGCGATCACGACCAGCCTGCCGACCAGCCTGCCGTCCTCGAGGCCGTCGCCGGCCTGCGAGGCTCTCACCACTTTGATGCCGCGCACCGGCACCGTTGACGGGAACGCCTGGATCTCCTCGATCACCACAGGGCTGACCTTCAGGTGTGTGTCCGCCGACTCGGCGTTCACCGCCTTGATCACCTTTCCATTGTCCGTACCGATGAACAACACGTCGTACGTCTTACCGCCGGGAGTCTTCACCTGGGGATCCACGGCGATCTGCGTGAATCTGTAACTGCGCGAATGGAAGAGAAATTCGTTAGCGCGACCATACTCCTTCGTCGACTTGTATCGACAACCGAGGATTTCCGACTTACTGGAAACTGGTGCGTATGACGATAGGCTGACCGAAGAAGCTCGGCACCAGCTCGTCCATGAGGGAGTGCGTGTTGATAAAATTGAGGGTCAGATCGGGCAGAGATCGGGAGTCGTTGACGCACTGGCCGGGCCTCGGATCCGGAACCTTGGTACTCTGAACCGGCAGCCAGTTCGAATTGATGGCGCTCTGTTCCTTGAAGTTACCCTTGAACGTGTCGGTGACGTCTTGCAAGGAAAAGGCGCAGACGGCCGAGCCGCTGATGCTGTTCACTGGGGTAGTGAACGTGCCGTAAATCAGCTGCGCCGACTTATTGCCGTACTGACCCGATATCAGTTCCGTCGTTGATTCTGCAAATAACGCGCGCTGTAATTCCATGGTTCTTTGTTCGCGCGACCTCGGCCGCATCCGCGCAGGTTTACGAGCGTGCCAGCGAATCCTATCGAAAATTTATTTCTCGACCTTTCCGGCGTCTAAGTACCGCCGTTTAAAGTCAATGACGTCGCGGTTGACGTCCGATCGAACGAGGTATCTCGGGTGCCTCGATACCGATCTCGAGGTCGAAGCCGCGTGCAATGTTCGTCCGTGAGCACGATGGACCAAGATCGATCGCGTTAACCGTGCCAGAAGCTTGTACTTACGTATCTCGTTGAAGTAGAAAGGAAAGTCTCCGGTGACGGAACAATTGAGACGGGACTTTAGGAACGAGGTCCACCTATTGCGATATCGATGCGGACCACCTCGATCGTATTTACAGACTCTCGCCACGCGAGAATAGACGGTCTGCAAAGGAGAAGAGAATAAACGTGTAAATGGTCGTCGCGTTTCTTGTCTCGGCGGTCAAGCTGCTCGATAAAATCGAGAACCGATAACGCTCGACCGGTCGGATGCATCGATGCAGCCACGTCCTCGCCAAATTGTACGCGATCGAGTCGCGAGAGAAGTTTCACGTTGCTGCTTTTGCCGATAAATTCGAGCGCGGAGGACGTGCCACGCGGTCACAAATATCCCGCGTCGTTCGAGAAAAAATTCTGCCGTAGACGATCGTCGTGAAAATTTTCATCGATTACAGCTCGCGGAGGAATTTCATTCGAGAGACTCGGACGCCTGTGGAACGTCGCCGAACCAGCGTAATCGATCGACCGCGATCAAAGCGATGGCAAGACCACTTACCTTGCCGCAATTGATATATTCCACGGCGGTCTCCCGGAAGAAGAAGTAGACGAAGTCTCCCTGGGCCATGGAGCTGACAAAGTTTGGCGCTGCAATTAGAACGCGCGCGTATTACAACGTTGTTACCATGGTTATGTACGCCGGCGGCAAACGGCGCTCGTAAAGTTCTCTTATGAATAAACGAACGCGATAACCGGCCGAATCGGTACAATGGACCGAGCTACGATAAAATATATAGACAGCGCTCTCTCTATCTGCAGTGGAATAAAAAATGAACAGGGTAAGCGAAGCCGATGGGTGGCCTGGAAAAATCGACTAAAAGCCGCTCGTCGAGCAGCCCCGATCGGAAGAATAATCCGGCGTTGTTTTAGGGCGGCGACATCAGATCCTCGTTAAAAAATCATTATCCACTTCGGGATCGTCTGGGAGAACGAGGGGCCAGATTTCCAACGATCGTGAACGGGCGAATCGTAAAAATCAATTTTACTTTCCTAAAGCCTGACGGAAGAGGAGGAGGAGAAGGAAGAAGACGGGGACGCGACGTCTTCCAGACCGCGGCGAGAGCAGGGCAATAAGCCAACCGCGAAGACGCTAGAACCGTTTTATTTCGTCGATTATTCGAACGGCGGTGTCGCGCTGGAACGACGCCCTGCTTCTCTGTCTCTCTCTCTCTCTCTCTTCCTATCTCTCCTTCCGCTCTCAATTTTTCTCCTTGCCCTTCTCTATCGCCGCAAACACACGTACGCGCGCGCTCTCTTGCTCTTGGGACCAGTCGCAGCGACTCGCGTACACGAGCGTCCGATAAAGTGGGAAAACTTTATCGATTTATTAACTTGACAGGGTTTTCATAAGCTTCTTAGGATTCATAAAGTAATATTAATCTCGCGCGCCACGTAGGTATATCCGACCGACCCGCCACGCTCCAGCCCATAAATTTTCCGTCGTTCCCTCTGTCCCGCTTTACACCGCCGCCGATTCATCTAGCACACCACTTCGTCGTCCAGCTGTCTTTCTTTCTCGATGCATTTTACCGCGTCACCATCGAGACAAAACGGAAGTTGCAACGGGAAAGCAGAGAAGATCGGGAGTCGTCGGTCTATTCGCTCTTTGCCTCTTCTTCCTTTCCCGCTGCGATGCATTTTACGATTAGAAAACTGTCCGACGTTAGATACCCGTGAAACGACGCCGGCTCGATGAAAATCACGGATGGTACTCGACAACGCGCGCTAGTCGCTATGGAGGCTCTCGATGATCGTTTGGCTGAAAGTAGTAACGATGTAGCAATTATTTCACGGCAAAAACAGAAATTCATCGTCGCAATGGAGCGCGCTTTTTATTTTTTTTTGCATTTTTTTTTCTGCATTTTTTCCGCGAAAACTTTTCGGTTTTGCGTTGGCAACGAGCAACGAGAATTTCGAGCGACGAGCGAGAGGAAAAGGTCAGCGCGAGCGAACGAGGCAAACGGAGAGAGGTCGGTAGAGAGTTGAATTTTCAACGAACGAAGGGAAAATCAATATTATCCAGCGGCCGGAGAAACTTGATTAGCGTTCGTACACCGTTCAATTAAAATACTCGAGCGGACGAGCGAAACCGTGGAATAAGGTGACGCACACGCAGTTTACCGTTCTCTTTGTTCCTCCCGCAGTTACTTTTCCTTCCCGACTTTTCTCGCAATCGAAACGTCGCGTCGTTCTCGTAAAAAATTCCCGTCCCGCGTTTCCCCTCTACCTCGCCAATGAGCTCGCGCGTCATCCCTCGGTATCCCAACTATAATTCTTTCTCGCTCGGTGACCGTTCCGAATAAAAATTCGACCTTTCGGCAAACTCGCAGGGGAACCGTAATTCTCGTTCGCCCTTCGTTTTTCCTCGCCGAGCATCGTAGATGTTTGGTTGATGCGAGGGAGCGTGGGTGCGAGGCGCTGGAAAAAGACGCTAGTTGGACGGCGAAATGTACGAGACACGCCCGATAAAGCAGTTAATAATAGCAATCCACGAAAAAACAGCTCGAGGAAGAGTCGTTGAACCGGCGGACAGGGGCCAGCAGACAGGTCTTTTATCCGGATTAAAATTTCCCATCGACGACGTGGTACCGTGAGACGTGTTTCGTCCAGGGCGAACAGAGACTTCTGTCATTATACAGATATGGAAGGGCAGCGGAATAATATCGTCGCTGCGCGAGCTACGAAATCCAACGTACACGCACAGTTAATCTCGGAATTACATCGTGTGGATTAAAGCCGGCACCCGGTAGTTGGCGCACTGCGTCGTTTTCCCTAATTTTTCGTCCCGTAACTCGCAGAACCGCGATTTTCAAAGTCCAATTGAAAACTTCTGCGGTAAATATCGAATCCGTGGCTTGCAGCTCGCGGCCCTTTCGGATCTGCAGTCGAATATCGCGAGCATTAGTCAAGCTGACCCTCTACACAGCGCTGTACGGTACAAACCACTGTTTGCATAAATAGCGCGTGTAACCGGCATTTCGAATGCCAATGAATTCTCTCCGGATGGTCGTTTCGTTATTATCCAGGAAGCGTGGCCGAAACGCTTAACTCGTTCGAGCGAGCAACTTTCTTCCGGAATCTCTCGCTCGTTTGGAGAAACTTTTTCTCCGGATAGAGCAAAGGGTTCTCCCCATGGCTGGCCGCGAGGAACGTTTTAGTATACCGTGCGATAAATTCTTTTCTGCCCGCTACTGCCCTACCGACCTTTTTCCACCATCAGGAACACTCCACCTGCTTACAACGTATATCCAGCGTGGCCGCGTTTCTCATACTTTAATCTTTAATCGCGCGTTAACGTCGACCGGCCTGCCTCCAATTCGTCATCCACGCCCTTGCCCATTCCGTATCAACCAGATCCTAAGAAACATCGTCTAACGGCTTTTTAATTTCATCGATGACGCGGCCGATTACCTTTCTCCTGCTTGCTTGCACGCGTCACTCGTCTTATCTGGCTAATCTACTTTTTCTCATTCGACAGCCGCCTGGTTCGCGGTACACAGTCGCTTTAAAACCGACCTACGACGTACTTACGTAAGCGGAAGCGACGACCGGGTCGACCGATCGATCGCTAAGAAGAAAAACTAAAGGAGCGTCCTGGATTTACTCACCGTTTAGGCTCTTGGAGTCGTACTGCTCGGTCTGCAGCGGCTCCCTATAGATGATGGGATCCATGCCCGCGAAATCGGCCACCGTGCCGGTGTAAAGTTCTCCGTCTACGTAGACGAAGGTGCTGTTGTGACGAGGGTCGTACGGGCACATCGCCTGGCCTCCCTTCTCCTTCAGGATCGTATAGTTGCCGGGGTGTACCCCGTAGTCGCGGCACATCGGCTTGAAAGCGTTGGTCGCGCACACCAGCAACGTGTTCGAGTCCGTCTTGACGAGGATGCGAATGTAGTTCTGGCAATTCTCCTCGGGCGTGCCCTTCACCAGGCACATCTTCACGTCACTGTCGGTCGAGTACCAAGTCAACCTTTGTTGCTCGGTCAAATCAGTCAGGCTCAGATTGTGCACGAGATTTCTGAAATAGAAGAGATGTTGCCGCGAATGAATACGCTTTCAAGCTGGATTTGCTTCTATTCGCGGCGGCTCCTTCCGCAAATAGAACTCGGGTTCGCGATCGAACTTCGGGGTTCGGTAATCGCGCGACCAATTCTCCTTGCCGCATCGAGTTTTCCGCTTTAAACGTTCATCGAAAACGTCGTCGTATGAATGGAATTTTAAAAGACAGCCACCGATAATACAGACGCGAAACCCAGTTCGCCGAAGTAAAGGATTTTACGGGGAATTTATGGGAAAAGAGAAGCTCGCGAATCTCGACTCACAGCCCCTTTTCGCCGAAACGAACCGCTCCTTCGAATATTCCCGAACGTATCTCCTCCTCCGAGAATTTCCCTATTTCCCGCGCGCGATCCGTAACTTTTTTCGATACGCGATACTTCCGATCGCGCATTAATCACCGTGTGGCACCGAGAGGCTTTCGCGTCCCTTTACTTTGTCCGCTTATCGCGCGCAGATTCTCCGGCTTCTCGGGAAATGTAGTCGGTCCCACCGCGCACCGAGTCGACGACAAAAAAGTCGATCGAAAGGCCGAGAGCCACGGGAACCGCGACGGGATTCGAGCGCCGTCCCGATCCGTTTATTACACACGGGCCAAGATTTATGGCGGTCGGCTCGAGATTAATATTCCGAGAGGTCTCGAGCTGCAAATTTTCCCCGTTGTCTCGCGACAGCTCGCATTTGCGCGCGATTTAACCTAACCCGGTAGTAGAACCAGGCCCATCGATTTCGAGAGAAAAACCTAACCCGATGACACTCGCCGAATCGATCGAGCAATTAACGTAATTCTACTGACGACGGCGACAACGACGAGCGATCAACGATGACACGATCGATTCGCATCTGTTCACGGGAGGGAGACCCAATTATCGTCACGACCTACCAGCAACCGATTTCATTCCGTTTCCTCTCTCTCTCTCTCTCTCTCTCTCTTTCTCTCTGTCTGTCTGTTTATCTCTTTCGGATGAACGGAGTGGAATCGAGCGAAGATTCGTTTTCGAGAGGAAAGATAATCGATAGGAATCGGATTCGACGGCAAGCCGGAGTTAAAGAGACTCGGTACATAACGATTTCGCGTGGAAACGTTGGCGTGTGGAAGGAACCACCGACCGGACGAATCCTTCGACCCAAATAGCAAAGCGTTCCGCGAGGGATTCGTGCTGCAGATTTCGCGGCCGATGTATATCGCGTTTTAATTACATATTACGTTCCCTCTGGATTCCGCGGGAGAAAGTTTTTTAAAGAACCGGCGAGCTTGCAAGAAGTCGCGCTTCCTTGCCGCTTCACATTCGAAGGCTCGTAAAATAAAGCGCGCGAAGAAGTTTCTAAATAAAGTTCGACGATCTCATTAACAGGGTGGAACAGCGTTTCGTGGCCGGTCTCGGAGAATTTATCGTCGGAAAGAAGAGAATCCGAGGAAGACGAAACTCGAAAGGAGGGGAGAGGAGAGCGTGGAAACGAGATTTCCCGGTGAAACTAGTCCGTACACGTAAAGATCGAGAGGTGCGCGAGCGTCGATCGCGGTAGGCTCTCGAACCGGTAGCAAAGAACGAGAAGAAGAAGCGGTCCTTTAATTAAAGCACTCGCTCCAAATGAATCCTCTATTTACCTTCCGCCGACCAGAAGATAGTTCCCGTCCCGGAGTACCAGCCGAAAGTAGTCTGTGTGCGTCTCGTTCCCCGTAAACCTGAACACATCTTCGGCACCTGGAAAAGAAAAGTAGAGGAACGTCGGTTGGTTTTCCTTCTATCGTTTGAAAGGAGGAATTATCTTATTGGTGTAATTAGAGGAGTCGACGGATCTCGTTCGTGGTCGTTGCTTTCGCGGTGAATGCTCGCGAAAGGCGGACGGCCATTGACGAGCGCGACGCGGCCCAACGGCACACGCAGGCACCGACGACGTTTGCAAGCTAAGCCGTTCACGGTATCGAGCAAACGCCAGGTCGGTTTAATAAGCGTAATAAGTTCCTTTTGATCGCCATTGCAAAGAACAAAGGTTCGATCGATCGTTAACGGATCTATCCCGATGATCGATCATTTTTTCACTCGACAGGAAGCTACTTCATTATCCGCTAATTACCTATCTATTAGTTACAACGAGCCTCCCTTCATCCTGGCCGCCCCTTCAACGATCGATCGGTTCCTCCGCCCGTCGGCAAACTCCTCCCTCGCGATCCTCTGCGAGAACGATGGGAGTTCGTTCCACCGGACAAATTTCTCGGAAATTTTCGTCGAAATTCGCGAGCCTCGTTATCGCGTATCGCGAAAGGTCTTAATCATCGAGGCTTGTGCACGCTCCATCCCCGAAGCGTAACGATTAACCTTTTCTTTTTCGCGACAGCCCGCGGCGCCTCGTTGCACCATCGTTGCCATCGATAACGAAGATAACGTTCGAATCGTAGCTTCGAAAGTCGCAGCTTCGAACGAACCGCGTGGCAACCTAATTCCGCGGCGGCGCCTGCCGACACCGAGGGCATAATTATCGACGTGTTTCCGCGTTTCGACGTCAGTCAATGTCACTGACCGGTCCTTCGTATCCGGTCGATGCAATTTAGGTCGGCAGATAAGCACGCAATAGCATCGACGGTAACAATGAGCGGATGGTACGGTGAAAAGGGAGCCATTATGAAAGGACCGCGCCCTCCGCGCCGGCTATTCGCTTCGTCCTGGCGCAAGACGTTCGGTGAAGTAATTAACGTAATTCGGACCAGCTCGCGAAGCGAGAGTCCATTTCCTAGCTGCGTACAGCCGCGTCCATACTTTTCACGATACCGCTGCAATATCTGTTTCGAGCGAAGGAATTCTCCTGGCTTCCTCCTGGCGAGTTCCGCTTTCGAACGGTTTCCAGCAACCGGAATCGTTCCGGCCGCAGATTTTTATTTATTCGTACGGCGAAGAATTTCCAGAAGAGTTTCCATCGGCGAAAAAGTATGGTCCGGCGAGCGTAAAACGTGGTGGAGTGACGGACGCAACGCGGTTCGAAATTAACGCGTCGATTATCCGTCGTTCACCGGGCAGGTAACGTCTGAAGTGCAATTAACGCGGTCCTCCGACACCAGTCAATATCGATGATTCCGAGCGGCGTGTCTCGCGTATGCAATTTGGGTCGCTGATAGCCGCGGAATACCGGCAAATGGGAGCGCACCATTATCGGAGGATCATACGTCTTGCACTGGAAACGAATTAACGTCACGCTGGCCCGCGTTACATTCGTCCTCGTCCGACGGGAAAGCCCGAGAGAATCGGAAGGTTGAACGGAGAGAGGGTAGTTAGAGAGACAGGGAAACGGTTTTAGATAGAAAATCGGAACGAGATCGCTCCGGGATATAGCCGAATAGCTGGCTGTCCGCTTATTAAACGTTTTCCGCGTGGAAACGTTACATCGGTATTTACGGCATCTGCTTTTGACTGCTTTTTTACTTCGGGGGTCGAACGCGTGTCCCATGGTTGAATCGATAATTATCGAGTCACCGCGGCGGTACCGTTTGCTCCTTCATTCTGCAGCGCTTTCGTTTTTCGTTGCTGTGGCGCGGTGGTTCGCGTCGAGAGCGTTCGATCGCGAAATCAAACGCGGCGAAATTGCACAAGGATATACGCGAACGCCGCGTAGACGGACGCAAAGATCGGTGGACGAGGGAAGGGGGAACGCGGTCTCTTTCGCTGATTGGCTTTGAAATTAAACGGGGCAGCTTGTAACTCCCATCGGCTCTAGATTCGCTCGGTTATCGCTTTCCAAAATTAGCCGGTCGATTGCAATCTCGCGCGCCAACCATCGTGAAAACGCAAAGATTCCGTTTCACCGTTCGTTCTAATTTCCAGCTGGAAATTAGAGCTCGAACGAAATCGACCGGCAACTCGCCGTATCTATTAATCACGGAAAATTCGAGGTGCGTTTGCTCTCCGTGCCAACCATCGCGTTCTGTCGCTCGCATCGTCCGTGTGATGTGTGTGCTCCACGTGTCGCGATGTCCTTTCACAACAGGACGAGACAGGAGTTTGCGGTGAACGTCGAGTTTCGCCTGACAGCGGGACCAACGATATTCGCGGAAGCTGACGCAAAACGCAAGCCAACGAGTTGATATCGGCTTACACGTAGAGCCGAGGTAGAACGTCTCGTTTTAAGCCGCCACACACGATCCTGCACAGCCGGTGACAATCGCGATTGCGCTTTTCAATGAGCGACTTTTTGGCATTGCCGAGCTTCTAAGCGCGTCACAAAGCACTTAAGCGCGTTTCGCGGGTCAGCTGGTGGCCGGCCCGAGACACGTCCACGCCTCTTCCTGTCCATTTTCATTTCGCTGTTTCAATCTCTGGCGTTAATTGCGCCACGCGAAACCCGCCCGTAAGTTCGTTCGTTTCAATCTGGTTGCCAAGTAACGGGTAGCCGGAAGTCGTTCCCGAAATACCGATCCAACGATCCTATCGACTCCTAACGAGGAGGAAGCACCGCGTATCGATTCCGAGGCAAGTTCGTAAGTGAGAGGCCACGTAGGTACTCGCGCGGCCAGTGTATCATTGCAAATTAAATATCCGTTTCGGCGAGGAAACTAGGTTCGCAGAGAGTCGGAGAGAACGGAGGCCAATATTTTACGATATCTCGAACAGACCGTGCGTTACATCGAAGCGTACAACGTACGATTGTTCGGGAACCGCTAAAAAATTGACCGAAGTGAATTTATCTGGTCCAGCAGAGGCCAGGGTAGGCGAGACCACAAATCACGTATATAAGTTTGCCGAGGCGGTGGCACGGCATAGCGTGGCATGGCATGGCGTGGCGTGGCGTGCCATGAAACCCCGGCACCGGGTATTCGGAAATATTGAACGCGTCCAAAGTTACGACTCTGCCGTCAAACTTGCTCGATCGAAGTTTGCGAGATCGTTCTCCACCGTCCCTCTGCTCGGCCTGAGTAGACCGGAAGGGCCCATCCAGACGGGAATCCAGCGAATATAGCGGATCGGGTAAAAGATGCACGCTGCCGAACGAGGCTGAGAATTCTCAAGCGGATCGTTGCCGCGTCACTATCGCGGCAATTAAACGCGCGAGTCCGCGCACCAGCCATTCCTCGTCGATCATTCCGCTACCTTTTGGCGAATTTTCCATCTTGCGATTCCGTTCTCGAACGAGTCTGCGACAAACGCGACGCGCGATGTATTAATTTACGGCTGTCGTTTTCGACGTTTACGCCGAAAGGTATCCAAGTGACGGAAAGAAAACTTCTCACGGACTCTATCGACTCTTCGTAGTCGAACTTCCAAATTCGACGCGACGTTGGTTCGAACAATTTGGAAGTTATCCGGCGCAACTTTTCCCTCGTACGGACTCTCGTCGTTTAACGTTCCGGATCGTCGTGACCCGGCCAACAATTTCGAAAGTTCGCGTCATAACGCGAACTGCGTTCTGCTCGACGACGAACGTTTTATCGTCGAGCGTGTAAGCTCGCGCGGCATCGTTTCCACGGATTCGAATGGTTTAACGATGTACGACGAGCCTCCAAAGTACATACGTATTTTCCTCTAACAATAAGCGGTGGACGTATTCGGATGCCGTATACAAGGAAGTGGAGAGCATAACGGTCGGAAGATAAGAGGAACGCGCGGTGAATTAATAAAGAAAGGAGCCGAGCGGTATCTGGCGATCCGATCGTCTGCGGCGTACCAACGTTCTCCTCGCCGAGAAGTGGATTATCTCCGGTGACGGTGTGCCACACGAGTGGACCCATGCGAGGCCCCGGTTTACACACGGAGGGATAAGGAAAACGAGCGAGGGAGCCGGAGTGGCGTTATGTCGAGCGAAAGTCATTAAAGTTTCGCACGTGCCAGGGTGACGGCACTGCCAGCAACGACCCTAGCCTATTATTTTTTAACAGCCCCCCTGCAGCTACCTCTCTTTCTCTCTCATTCTATTTCTCTCTCTCTTTCTCTCTTTCTTCCGGCTATGTGTTTCCGCGCACGCACACAGGTGGAACTGCGGTCTTCGACCTGCGGTTAAACCATGACTAATGAACGAGCCCATCAACCGACTCGAGTCTCTCCCGCTGCTTTTATTGCGTCGAAAGCTGCGCGAAAAATACGGTTCGATCAGCGGTTTTGGACATAACTGCCGCGTCTTCAGCCGAGAACGAGAGCTTTGGGGGAAATTATCCAATCGGAGGAGATCGCCTTCGTCTTGGATCGGTCTTCTCCATTCGAATCGTTAAGCGGGATTTTTTATCGCTACGGCGCGCGGATAAGTCAGCGTTTCTGTCGT
This sequence comes from Bombus impatiens, assembly GCF_000188095.3. Taxonomy (NCBI): domain Eukaryota; kingdom Metazoa; phylum Arthropoda; class Insecta; order Hymenoptera; family Apidae; genus Bombus; species Bombus impatiens. The sequence continues at coordinate 279,016 of NT_177066.1, read as the reverse complement.
CCTTAATGGCGGACAAAGAGTCCGCAACTTGCAGCCTCCGCGGTGAAGCGGAAAAGGCTTCCACTCGATTATTAATAGGTCCTGTAATGCAGCGCAAACGGCCGATATTCCATCAATGGAGCACGTTCTCGTTTTTGTTTACTATTTGTCCACCTAAATAATCGATTTGCACGCGTGTATGCATTTTCTTCGATTATGTAACAGCTACGTTACCGCTCGGGGGTTGCGCACGATGGAAGTTGGTGCGTTTTCGCTAAATAAACTGTTCGCACGGTATGAATAGTCGAACGAAAACGCAAGCGGATGTCTCTATCCAAAGGCCAAGTTACTTTATTAGCAGTGTCCGCGCGCGCGACGCCGTCTCTCGTAATTTAACTTTTAATTAAATTAGCCGCGGGTGGTCTACCGCGTGTACGCGTTTCCACGTGAATCTCAATTTTCTTAGAGGAAACCTAAGCGCAAGAGTAAAACGGATAAAAATGAAGAGAGAGAGAGAGAGAGAGAGAGAGAAACCGTCGAGATTTCTGAAAAATTACCTTGCCACGAAACAGGCAGTGTTCTCGAGCAGTCATGCGAGCGTTTTCTGGCATCTCGACGCGACTGAGGTGTCGCGTTAGCACTTCAATTTCTTGGGACACAACACGTGTTTCCTCGACTAAGGTATGTCTGACGAAGCGAAAGAAAAAGCGCGCGAGGGAGAAGGAGCGGGATGGGGAGGTAACGAGAGTCGAGAAGACAGAACGGGCAGAAGAAAAAATAGAAGAAGAAAGCTACAAGTCAGTCAAAGAAGATTCAAATACGACGGCGTATCCTCTTGGTAATCGGCCCGACGCGACGATAACCGTTCCCACGGGAGAGAACAACTTTTGTTACGGCTTTTGTCGAACGAAAACAATCGTGCTACGATCGAATAACTGGCGGCAAGCTCGTGAAAAGCTCTCGTCCTACGGACACGCCTTTCTAGGGTCAGTTGTTCGGTCGAGCAATCCACTCGCCTCAACCGTAAACGAAAGAATTATTTTCCTGCTACCGAATAGCAGCTCGAAATCCTGCGGACTAACCGGATCGTCTCGAAAGGAGAAATTTCATCGGGACGAACAGTTTTGGTCGCTTTGAATTCGGATGATCGACGATGCACAAGCGCGGTGTAAGTACGCGAAGGATAGCGGCGTATCGAAGCTGTCGTGCACGTAATTCCGCTGAAAGGGAAAGGAAGGATAGAGCCAAACGCCGCTGAAAGGACCCACGGCTCCATTCTGTCACAATGTCGTTAAGTCGTCGGAAAAGGTGTTCCCCGAAACGTTCCTGCGTCGTATTTGTCTTTTATTTTCCCTCTTTTCGTAGCCCGTCGAGTTTACATCGCTAACGAGGGACGTCAACCGGAGCGTCTCGTTTGCGAATCGACTGGACTCCATCCAGCTCTAGAATCCCGCCTTCCTCGTCGAACGTTGGCTTTGAACCCTTCTCGAGACGGTCGAACGAGATTCGCAGTCAGCTCGCCTCTCTACGCGCCTTACGACTCGGACGCGAACGTCTATCTTCGTCGATTCTTCGAAAAGCCCGGCGAACGCCCGTTGCTTTGAAATATCGTTTATCGAGCTCCGTTTACACTCAGCAAAGACTTTTTCTTTCGTCACGAGCGGGAACAAGTTGGCACAGTAAGTCGTACGCGGTGCTCGAGAATAACCGTTGCAAGAGGAAACGAATGAATCGAAACTTGTTACGAGACATCGGCCGACGTACGCGAACGTGGAACTTCGAAGAACGTTTCGCGCGAAATCGGTTATTACGCGTTTCCAGTTATTCGTTGCGTGGGTATTATTCGTTTATCGACGACATCTGCGCACAAATTGGTGTATTCGCACGGAGAGCGCTACTAAAAACGACAGCGTTCGAAGGCGCGCTCGCGAATAACTCAATTTCCGACGATTGGTGAAGATGGAGGCAGACGCGGTAAAGTTTTATGCAGAATGCCGTCGGAAGAAATGTGGAGGCTGACGGGAGTGCCGGGTGCCCGCTAGGGACTACCCAAAAACGTAGCGTACCGTAAAATAGCGGAACTTCGGCTCACGGGTTTGACCCTGGCATTTATCGCGTCGGTGCACACTTTAGGAACGTATCTATGCTCGCTAGAGCTCGTCGGCTGGGCCGGGGGTGAGACGCGCCGCCAAGGAAACGAGATCATCAGTCCGGGGAACGGGTCGTCGGCTCGGCTCGATCGGTCGTGGTACGATCGTTAGCGAGGCCCTCGATGTATCTGCATTGTCACCTCGGTAATGGCTTTCGATCCTGAACTCGATCGTACGAAATCTCCCTGAATCGGGGAGCGTCTCGAATCCTCTTTCGCTTCTCGACTAAACCAGAACGATCGAATCGATCTCGCGCTTCCACGATTTTCCAGAGAAACAATTTCGCTTTTTTTGTTCACGCTTCTTTTCTTACTCGATATTCGATAGCGTCTTGGAGCTGCGAAACCTTGCCGCTGCGAGATATTTCGACGATCTTGGAAGGCGTCTAACTCCTCGTAAGATGCTAAGCACGCGATACTACGAAACGAGGTCAACTCTCAATAGTCCCCTTGAAACGAGATACGAGGAATACGTATACCGATTCCAGTGTCGCGATTCGAAGCAACGCATTCTGGATCTACGTCGAATGAATGGCGAACGAGGTAGTCGAAGTTCTCTAGCACATCCAACCTGGGAGGGGTAGCTAAATAACTTAAAATCGTGGAGCGGTAAGTAGGTCAACGGTATCCAAGGGAAGAACCTCGAGCAACACTGGAAGAACGCTAACAAGAACGATGCGAAGCGGCGAAACAAAAGCTAGGCGTATTCGATTGTCTGCGAGAGCGAAACATCGTTAGCTCGCTGTCGCAGATCATCCGCAAAAGTTACGTTGCCAACAAATAACCTCGATACGCGAGTCCAGCCGTGGGATTTCTAATACAAAGCAGAGTATCGAACTCGGTGGAGCAAGTTTTCAAACTTACCAGAAACGGCTGATCTTCAATTAGCGGGCGAAGTAAAGCGAAATAAAGAAGCGCTGGATATCGGAGAAAAGCGAGTTTTCTCGAAGCGTGAGCGCGGTGGAAACTCGGCTCGACCCAGTTCCCTGATATATACACATCGGTTCCCGGGGTTTGCCACTACGAGAACGAGGGGCGTCCTTATCTAGGCGATAAGTCAAGGATAAGCGCGGGATCCGTGACTCGGTCGGCGCGACATAGCGAAAGCCGAGACGAGAATGCAGCCAAGGCTGCGCGATATCGCCGAACATCGAATCAGGTCCAAGTCTGAATTAGGCCGAAGTCTGAATCGGTTAGAGCTAGAGCGGCTAAGTATCAGGTTGTCCGAAAAGTGTCTTTCTTTTACAGATCCGTATTTTACAACGATGCATCTCTATACAAACACGAAACCTGATCTGTCGAACGTCGTGATCTTTATTTTGATAGAACGAAATTGATCATACGCAATTCGATAAAATAATATAAAACGAGAAATACCGTGCATCCATTATTTCCTTAGAAAACGAAAGAAACTTTTCAGACGACGTAACAGATTCTTCGCGTCGATACGTTCCCGTTACGTCGCATCGCGCTTCGTTGCCCTCGCCTCTACCTTTCCGTAGAAACGTCATTTTTCGCGAGTTTTTCCCGTCACTTTGCCCGATGTAAGGCAAATCTCATTTGAGTATTCGGAGAATGAAGCGAGAAGAAGCGCGCGCGTTGATACCGCGAAAGCGAATTAACGTAAGTTTTCTTTCGTGTCGAGAGGGCAGAAACCTGGGCCTCGACGACTCGCAACGATCGGTAGGCCACAGCCGTGAATCGTTCGCGAAACTGCATCGCATCGCGCAGTGTGCGGGCTAACGCAAATGCGGGATTAATCATTCAAGCCGGAATGGATGCGCGGTCGCGAATTCGCTGCCAATGGTTAATTATCAGCGAACGCAGATCGAACCTCGTCCACCGAATCTCGTTTCGCGTCTTTGCATTCGCCCGTCTCTCGTGTTGCGTGTCCACCACACTCGTGCCCGCGTCGTCTTTCTCTCGTAATTGGCAGCCACTCTGTTCGCGTTGTTGCTCGTTCGCGCGTTTCGATTTATTTGATTTGATCGAACATTTATTGGCGCGACACTTTTAATCAACGTACGATCGATTTTTGATGGAATACGGCGCGAACGATCGCGGTCAAAGTACACGGGCGTTGAAAGCATCTTAAAGTTTTCCATCGAAGAACGTTCATTTCGCACGTTGTTCTACATAAAGTGACTTTACGCGTGTTAGACGAATAATATAATTTGAACGTAACAATTTAGGAAGACAGGAGGATAACTGTGAAACGTAGCGTCTGCATTCTCGCTACTTTTACTCACTCGCCCAAGATAAATTAATCGGCGAACGAAACGAACGAGCGATTTTCATCCGCGTTGCGTATACTGCGTGCAATCACGTGGCGCCACAACAAAAACGCAAGAGTGGATCGAACATGTCCTTAATTTCATCCGTGTTCCGAAAAACGTACATTTTTTTTCAGGTCGAGCGGTTTTATTTCAATTTTCTCGGCCGTTATCGGGGGCGTCGCGTACCGCGGTGAAAACGGGAAACGAGCCCGTTCCGTGTTCCGTTCCACGCTACCGCAGCGTTGCCTCCGTTCCAGCGACGATAATGAATTTATGGTGACCGCACAGAACATTCTGGTTGTTATCGAACTTTACTAAAATACCCGTTACGCGACTCGATTTTTCCCAGAGGGAAAAAAGAGGCAGACGTATTCTAAGCGCTGCCTATCCTTTTTCGTTATCAGTTTGCTGCATTAAAAGGGGAACGTATTTATCGTTCGCCACGAAGGAAACCGTTCGCGTATTCTTACCACGCCCAAAGCTCCGTTAACAGCAATAATTTCACGAAGGCCATATAGAAATTTCAATCGTTATCGAACTTTCGGCAAAAGAACCTGGAGCACGCGCTGCAATTCGCCGTGGAAATGGTACAACTCGACCGATAAAGATTGTCATCCACTTAACAGCACGGAATCGGATCAGCGACGTTGTCCATACATCGATTCTGTTTGTCGCGCATTTGGCCTGTCGACATCGATTCGATATCAACGTTACATCGGCAACGTATCGGTACACACGCTCCTTTAAAGAGAAATATGTCAGCGAAGAAAATGAAAACACTAAAATGTATATATACAGGGTGATTGGTAACCGGTGGTACAAGCGGAAAGGGGGTGATTCTACGCGAAAAAAGAAAATATAGAATAAAATTTTTCTTTTTAATTTTTTCCATCGAGACAACGATCTACAGTGAGATCCGTAACGAGATGACGAGACGCGATAAAGTGCACGCGTACCGAGGTGGTTGGTAGCGGGTGGTACAAGCGGAAAGGGGGTGATTCTACGCGAAAAAAGAAAATATAGAATAAAATTTTTCTTTTTAATTTTTTCCATCGAGACAACGATCTACAGTGAGATCCGTAACGAGATGACGAGACGCGATAAAGTGCACGCGTACCGAGCGAAAATTCAAAGTCGATTTTCTCGAAAACAAAGCCTCAAACGGAGAATTTTTATTCTATATTTTCGACTTCTCTTTTCGCGTAGAATCACCCCCTTTCCGCTTGTACCACCAGTTACCAACCACCCTGTATGTATGTCATGCACATATCGCGCCGTTAAATGGGCAAAGGGCTGAGGACTGTTTCGGTCGTCCGACGCTTTCGATAATTTTCACAAAGAAATTTTCCAGGTAAATAGCGTAATGAACAAAGTGGCAGCAATCGAAACATCGTTCGCGCGAACCGACGACGGCTGCTCTTACGTCGATTATTTATGAAAGTGGCCGTATCGTAGGTGCGCGCACATCGTTAATGAAACTAATTACGCGATGCGATGCGATGCAATCCGCTCTTACGTGCGAGATACAGTGGCCGTGCCGAATCACGATCGCCTCGGCGAAATTAATTGGATTACGGGCCAGTGTTTGCCGGTCTTAATGCCGACGGACGTACTGCGTGGCTCGATCTAATAAATCAATCGTTCTAGACCACCACTCTATGAATTTACCACGCGATACGTTATCTCGCTTGTGATTGGGATCGAGCCACTAGCTGGAAACACGTTGCTTCCTTCTCTTTACACCGGTGTTGCTCGCGTATTTCTCTTGGTATTTCGTTCGCGTTATCGTTCCAAACCGATGCTTTTATTGGACGACAAAACCGATGCGTCGCCGGTTCCTTCGAAAGCACTCTGAAAGTCCTTGGAAACTCGGCCGTCGCGAACGGCCATTGTTCTCCCATTTTTCTGGTCGTTTCTCTCGTCCATGACTTTTCCGCGGGGGATGGCCCTGGATTCCTCGCTATTTATGGATCACTTTGTTTCCGAACGAAACGAGCCGCGTCGCGAAGCGGTTACCCGAGCGTCAGACCTTCGGAAAATCGAGCAAACAGCCTCCTAGTCGGTATCGTGAGAGGAACGGGTCTCGCAGAGGCGATCGATCAACGGTTAATCGACGAAACGCAGGGTGACGAGAATTTTCGAATTCCCGAGCGTGTGAGTAAATTTCAGCTCCGATAACGAACGGGGAAGGAGGATGTGTCCCTGTCGACGTATCGATCGTCATCTGTCATTCAACGTCGTGTCTTTCAAAACCCAATCAAGGGATCATACTTTAATTAATCAAGATAGAAGTCTCGTTGAACGAACGTCGCGCGGTAAAAAGTCCATTAACTTTCGCGCGTTATTAACGCCGCCTCTTTAAACGTTTCCGATCCGAGTGCACTTTCGAATTTTTCTTTTGGCTTCTCTTTGAGCGAGCAGAATTTATTTACGACAACGGATCTCGAATACGCCATCTCACCTCTTTGCAGCGTTGTCACGGATGCGTGAAAATGATCGTTTCGTTCCAACGAGCCAACGCGCGTTTCGTATCGCGTTTCGAATTTACCGTATTACACGCGACGTTAAAACCGATGCGACAACGTCTACGACCGACTTATATATCACCTTTTATCCATCTGCGAGTAGAACTCGGCTTTTCTCTCGAGAGAATAACCTCGATCCGCAAAGGATGTTTGCCTGGCGTACCTATTGTCTCATCGCGTTCTCGTTCAGCTCGTACGAGGTAGCTTCGCAGACACTTTATTTGCATCCGCGCTCTCTGGAAAACCTCCTTCGGGCGTTCGCGATGACCAAACTTTTTTCACTTTCTCGGACTGTCTCTACACGTTCGCCGCGAGTATTTACAGGCTTTTCGGACCAGACCAACCCTGCGGCTGTTCTCTCCACCACAGGGCCGCCTAAAGAAAGGATTCCAGATTGAAACAACTTTGAAAACCCAGAGGACACGACCCGTTTGCGCGTAGGCTCGATGATCGTAGATACCGATTTTCCCCGACAGTTTGTCTACGGACAGGAAATCTTGCATCCGGAATGCGGAGGCGCGATCGTCACGTTCAGCAGGGCGTCGGAACCAAGGTAAACGCTATCGAAGGAAGGTGTCGTCGGTACGATTGCGTGTGCGTTCGACAGGAAGCATACCTAATCGTTTGCTGGCAATTGTTCGCATCAACAAGTGGCAGCGAGGAGAACGAGCGAGGGGCAGTGGTATCCATTGCGCTTACAAAGCTACTCCGAGCCGAACTTTGACGATAGACGAACATACGCGTAGCGACGACTGTTGTCACGGCAGTTTACTCGTTTATCGTTTTGTCGGCCGATAGATCTAAACGGACACTTGGCGTTTATCGGTTTACATTAGCTTCCGATACTCGTCCTGACGATCGAGTTAATTAAAAATGTTTTAAGGGAATTCGTTCGATTCCGAGGAACGAGGAAAATCACCTCCGAAGAGATCTTCGCTGTCGAAATATTTGGGTCATCCATGTCCAGTAAATTGCAAGTAGTATCGAGTAACTCGTCTCGGGAACGCGTATGCCGTACGGTAATGGGTCGACAAACTCTGTTGTGTAATTGATCCGACATTCGATGATCGTTGCATGTTCCTGTGCAACGTTATGTCGTTTGATTGTCCCCGTTTCCACGATTCGCTCTTGGACAGGCACGAGTCGAATTTCGATCGTAGCTGATCGGAATATTCGCGATTCGGCAAATGCTAAACAGGCAGGGCGGCGACGTGCCACTTAATTGCCTCTTCCTCGTCCAACCAACGAGTTTTCGTCGACCATCGCTCGGCCCAATTTTCGCGATGGCAATCTTAACATCGAGATTAAACAAGACGTCGAGTAGAGCCGCGGTACACCCTCCATTTAACCGGTACACACACCTGCTCGATCAAGGTAACGCCGATCGATATTCTCATCCGGCCGAGTCGAATTGCTGTCAGCAGTCGAACACGTACACGGCCCCGTCGCGATATTTCATCGAAAATCGCCCACCCGAAATCAGCCGAGTTGGCGAATCGCACTCGCGCGCCTTCCATCTGCACCCGACACCTTTCCAACATCGAATTTCTCTCGTCCAACGTAGATCCGAGTGCCGCGACTAATTAACACCTCCGAGTACGAAACGCGTTTACAGCAATTATCGCGGGACTAATTTCGATAAAATCATTCGTTGAAAAAAAAAGAAAAAAAAAAAAACACACAAAAGACAGGGGTGCAAAGAACGCGTGGAATCTGGATAAACGTGGCTAGTGCAAGGACTATATCGAATACAATTCTTGAAAGCTGATATTTGCTTCCGCCTGGGAAAATACGACCGCGTGATATTTGCTTCCCTGTTTTCCCCTCTCTTCTGCGTTTTAAATCGAGAAACGGGAACGCGTAAAATTCTCCTTTGGCTTACGAATATTAAATAAACGAGAGACGAACAAATATTTAACGAGACGACAAGAACGAGAGCTACTAGTTAACCAAAGTATTTATTCGTTTACCTTACCGACCTGAACTTCTCTTTCTTTCCCCTGGCTGTTTATCCAAACAATCTCGATTCTCGTCGCGATCGTTCCACTTTTTACCTCGCGTTCGCGTAAATCTGTAACTTTCCATCCCGGCTGACCAATAGTTCGGTAACAGGGCGAAAACAAAGCAGCGATCGTTCTCGGTCGATTCTT
>NT_177066.1:269632-269911 GCF_000188095.3 Bombus impatiens | reverse complement strand
AGTCACACGGCCAACGACAAACATTTAATCTCCAAGAGGAAAGTTGTCGCAAAGTGGTCGCGTTTCCATGAATTTTTCCGAGTTCGAAGGGAAAAACGAAAAAAGAAAAAAAAAAATAGGTTTCACAGCGTGAACGGCCGACGCGTTGAAACGCGATTCACGCGAAACGACTCGAGCACGAACCTCGAACAACACTTCGTCATCGCTAACGATTACGCGTTTCTGCGTTCCTAAACTTGGAGGCAGTTTACCGGGCTGTGGCGGTCGCGGAGCCGGCGG
>NT_177066.1:268440-269614 GCF_000188095.3 Bombus impatiens | reverse complement strand
CGGTGCGCACGACCGCAACGGAATTTAGGAGGGCGGCGCGTGTTGCGCTTCAAAATTAATCGACGCTCGCGATTCCGCGAAATTAATTTCAACTCGTTACCAGGCAAGTTTCGCGTAAACAAGGGAGCGTTGGAATAATTCGATTAAGTCGCATTCGCTCGCCGACCAATGCCGCCTCTCTACTTTATTCGCTTTAACTCGCTACGAGAAACACCTTGTCGTAGCCGGCTCGCTCCTCTTTCGCTCTTCCCTATTCCCGTGAACAATTCTTCGCACCGCGGGACGCCTCCCTGGCGAGCCGTGTACCACGACCACGGATTATTTGCATCGTCAGTATCTTCGAGCGTGTACGTCGTCGGTGCTTAAATCGCGCGACAAACTTGCTCCGATCTTAATTAACCCTCGAGCGACCGCCTTCCAGCTTTCATTTCCAACACTCGTTTCGCGACGACTTCGTCTCGAAACGACGCCTGCTGCTATTGTGGTCGCCGGCATCTCGAGGTGCACCGAACCGAAAGCTTCCACATGCAAATGTTTCTAAACTCGGCTGGGCGCTTTCAACGAGCGTACGGTTTCCCTCTGCCCGAGAATATCTTCTCCTGAAGCGTTGCCTACGTTTATTTGTTCATCTCCGTGTACGCGTGCAATTATACCTTAACGAAAATAGTCGCGTTTCGTTCTTCGGTCGCAGTTACGCGCAGCTTCGCGCCGCTGCGTCTATTACCTCGTACGCCTGGCGCTTCGCTTGGTTCCGCTTCGACGGCACTATAAATTCTCCTACGAAATCATGAGATTATCGCAGCCGTTGCCGATAGCACGATCAGCTACACCCGCTACAGAGTTGAACGTTTACGAAATGCAGATGCATGCCTCTCGGAGGGACGTGACACGCGTCGAGATTACGTTTTAACTTTTCCTGCCTCTTATTTTGTCCAAGTTGTCGGGACACCGCCAGTTTTCCAGCACGGTTTTCTCCCGTATGCAGCAGCGTTGAACGACGGAGAAACTGAACGGCGGAACCGAGGTTATAAAGAGCGCATTTCCGAGTGTCGTTTGCGATGCTCGACGCGTTTCACCGTAACTCTTCTCTCTGCGTATTGCACGGACTTGCCACTCGGCCGGCGAAACGTTGGCAGCTCGACGAGGATCGGTACGCGTCGCGCGACGCCACGCC
>NT_177066.1:261448-268022 GCF_000188095.3 Bombus impatiens | reverse complement strand
GGATCGGTACGCGTCGCGCGACGCCACGCCGCGTTTCAACGCCGGGAATTGTTTCGCCAACGGTGTTGCGGATAAACCGCGGAAGAGCGTCATTGTCTCGAAGTAATCGGCCGAGGTAGGAGACGCGGATTTCCGCGGAATTCAATGTCAGTGGCTGTGATTGCACACCTCCACGAGGGATGATTCCGTAACGCAGCGAGCGATTCGAAGCGACGTCGTGCGGCGACGAAAAACGCGAAATAATTGCGGCCCGTCCCTCGAGATTGCTTCCGTCACGGAATCGAACGTAGTTATTGGTTTTTCCTTGAGCAAACTCAACGTAGCGATGGCAGAGTTCGAACGTCCTGCGCTGTTTCCCTTAATCGGAAACTCGTCGCAGGCGTTGTTGTCGAAATTCGATGGGCGCGAGAGTACACAACGCGGCCGGCATTCTCTCGTGGAAATTTATTCCGATTCGCGATATTGCCGCGGTGGAAAAAGTTCTGATAAATACGACGCAGAGACCAAATCCTCCACGCTCGTTGCCGTTTGCCTGCTTTCTAGGACGAGGTTAAACGAAGTTTATTTCGCGGGAAAGGCAGATCAAAGTCGTAATCGTACGTCCACGTTCACCCAGATTCCCGATTTCCTTAAGCGCCAAAGAACGAGACGAAAGTTGGAACGAGAAACGAATTTAGTTGCCAACTAATTACCACGGCCATCTAGCCGCTCGCGTTGGCCGCGCAATTACGCCGGATAATGGAGAGCCAGTTCAGCGCGAATGTTCGCTGATTAATCGTATCGAAATATTCTTGCGGCGGAAACAGTTCGTTGACTTCATTGTGCGACAAACCAGGACGAGACTCGATCGTACCGATTCGATCAAACGCGGGTCGAGTCCGACAAAAACGAACGTGTAACTGCGCAATTTGCGCACCAAACAGCTCGACCAGAACTCGTTCGGTCCGTAAACTAACGCGATCTGCCACCTCTCGATGGCGTTACGCGAAAAACCATATCGACTATCGACCGCTCTCGTTTCTGTATCTTCCACGAAATAGTTGTCGATTTTTTCCCCGAACGGTCTTACGGCGAGACGGTTCCGCGGTGAATTTCTTCCACCGAATATCCAGACGTTGGGCTGACTCGCAAACTGGCTCTTACCGTGTAAAATTTTCAAGAGCGGAAAAGACGAGTCGAAGGAAACCGAACGGACAGAGCGATTACCAGGGTGCCGGTGCATCGAGTTTTTCCAGGCGACGTCTTCGCATTTCTGTCTTTATACGCGGCTCTGCGACCTCCTCTCCCTCTCCGTGTGGCGGTTCCTTCTCGGAAACTATTCGCCGCTCTTTCAAGTTCCTACCCGAATACTTTTCAACCGAAGATACGGACCAGTCGGAGTTATAGGGGATTAGGCGCCTACTTCGTTGCTCTCCCCGATATTTATTGGATTGGCGATAACGAAAGCTCGTACTTTTCCATCTTCCTTTTCTTCTTTTTTTTCTTCTTCTTCACGCGTGTGTTCGCGATACGAAGAAGCGGCCTTATAACCCCATGAATAGTGCACCGTGCGGAATGAACGATTGATAATGTCGCCGTGGAATGCTTCCCAGGGAGGACCGTTTGATTTAACTCGAAATTCGCGCGCACGCTTTATGATCTCGACGAACTTTCGGGAATAAAGTCGGATAAAAGCCGCGCATCTCTGCCGATGAGGAGTTTGCCTTCGCTCCTGCGCGCAAGTTCTCCGCCCCGCGGATTAACAGAGCGTATGTCAGGAAAATAACCACGTAACCGAATGGCACAAATAGAATTAACGTCGCGAGTACACTAACACTAACACTAAACACTAAACACTAAAGACTAAACACTAAGCACTAAGTACCAAAGTACCAAAGTACCAAGACACTAAGGTACTAAAGTACTGAAGTACTGAGGTTGAAGTGCTGAAGTACTGAAGTACTGAAGTACTGAAGGGCTGAAGGGCTGAAGTGCTGAAGTGCTGAAGTGCTGAAGTGCTGAAGTGCTGAAGTACTGAAGTGCCGAAGTACTTTCGCCCGGTTTCGTTTCTTCGGCAGTGACGGTGATTGATGAGCCGAGCTCGTCTCGCTCCGAGCGCAGGAAAAATAAAGCCTTCGATCGTATCCGCCTCGATTATCCCCGGCACAATTTGACATGTCGCGAGAAAAACTGGCCCTCTGATAATTGAGGAGACGCGGCCCTAGTTGACGCGCGAGACCGACCGCCGCTGGGATTTACATCGAAATCGGACGTCGTCGTCGTCGTCGTCGTCGATGCCGCGAGCGAGTCAAAGACGCGTGTAGCGCAAAGTTCGATCGAGGAAATCCATCGTGTTCTTCGATCTCGACCATTTCCGATACGATCAGCGACGTTAACGAGCGAACGGTGAAGCGTCGGAGATCCGCTACGCTCGGAAAAGCGAAATAAATATTTTTCCTCGCTCTTCGATTTCCGATACTCTTCGAGCTTCGAGAACGCCTCGAGTTTTCTTATTTCTTACTGGGACCGCGTACGTCGCTGCACGGCTCCTAGGAAGGCGCACGAAACCGGCTCGTTATTATCGAGACCGATGAAAGTTGGAAACATTTGTTTGTGGCAGCGACTCGTCTGATTCGAGAAAGAAAATCCCAGGGAGATTTCGTCTTTCGGATTGCTTCCACGGAGCCAGCCACTGGGAACAAAGTACGTCCAGGTTGGAAACGAATTTCGTGGATTCCGGAGGCGGCCGAGTTTTCATTTATTCCCGCCGCGTCCCTATGTATTCCAATGCAATTTCGAGAGTGCGGTGGCGCTTCTTCCCGGTGGGGAAAGAACCGACTCGTTCCCTGCCTCGTTTCCCATGCCGTTCCGTCTCGTCGTTAATTTTCAAGACGATGCACAAGCGCGATCCACTTCCAGACACTGTGTGCATGCACTTGTACGGATTCGGGGCCACTTCGTTCCGGAGCGCGAGCCAAGAACCTATGTATTCTGCTCGCAATGGGAACTTACTCGCGTGTGGCAGCGTGAAGCTACCAGCAACACGTACGCACTCGCGATACACGCGAGAAGGTCCGGGCTGCGCGTGCACGTGAGTCGTCGCTCGATAAGGCTTATCAACTCCTTAATTTGCTCTCCCCTTGTACATTAGCGTGCGCCCGGCGTGCATTAGTCCGCATTACTGTTTGACGCGATCGATGATGTCGTGCCAAATGCGCTCCAGTTGCACGCGACTTGCTACTTCTTTGGCTCAGCTGGCACCCTGTTCTCCGATGCTCCGGATCACGTATCGTCCTTTCCTTTCAAACTGCAACTTCTCGCAGCGAGCTCGTACTAACTTTTCCGTATCTCGCGGTCATAGACCGATTTCGTTCTAACGCAACGATCTTTGGCAGACCGTGCGAACATCGCCGGGCGTTTGTACAAGCCGGAAATGTACGACGATTCGGTAAGGCGCGTAAGTCGGTCGGCTTTAGCCGTTACGGCGTGGAAGCTGCGGATAACGCCGCTCTCTGTGAATATTTTCCTTGGCGACGTGCGTCGCGACGCGCGTACGTCCCGGATTCCACCGCGCGGTGATCTGTGTCGTCGTCAGAGACAGAGCTGTCGATAATTAATTTACATGGCGTGGCGAGACGATCGGGGCCATCGATAATCGCGAAACGAGGAGAGCGACGAGCATCGCGCGATCGGCGACTCGAACCCAACTCGAAGCCAATGGAATTGGCTGCAGAAATGCGACAAGATTTACGACCCTTATTTCGCCAAACCATCTGATCTCGCGATTCTGTCGAGCGGCAGAATTTTCGTTGGACGCGCGAGAAGGGCTAAAAGGCTGGGACAGCGACACGGATTAATCGGGCGAGATGACGCGTCGGGGGCCGATTCATAAAGCGACGCCAAGTGCGCCGGACCTGGGTGCGATAAATTAACAACAAGAATTATTATTGTTCTGAATAGCGCGACACTGGCGGCGACTCGCGCTGCAGAAGCGATATCGCACGATCGGGTTTGAAAACCGTTGCATAATTTACTAACGGCGCTAAATTAACCGGGATGGACGATGACTGGCTGGGGACCGATAAAAACGAGCCTCGAACCTTCCGCGCTCCGGCTACGTTTCAACAAATTGCTAGTCGTTTCGATCGGCTGCGCTCTCTGTCAGGAATCGAGTTGCACGAAATGGGTCGATTAATTAAAAACTAGACGGGGCGGATCGCTCGCGACACCATCCCGCTCCGTTTAAAACGCACCTTCGGCCGTCTGTCGCTTCGTCCCTTTCCCGTTTCCCAACCACCTTATTAACGAACACCGGGGAAAGAGGGAAATTTATAAGCCGCCGGTAAGGTTCGCGCGAGAGAAATATGCGACTGCGATCTACCCTCGTGGGCCACGAACCGAGCCCAATTAGACCGTCTATGGATGTCAATGGTGCGTGTCCCAGAGCGGCAAGGAGCCCTCGTTCCAGCGCGTCATTATGCAATTTGCCAAGTCAGCCCGCCGGCGATGTTACACGATGCGTCGCGTCACCCAGGCTTTCGCAGCGAAATTCGTCTCTCGACTCGAAGCAGATGCCGCGACATCGCGACGGTTTCCCTTCGAAACGAAGGCGACGACGGGGCCAATTTGCCATGCAGCCAGCGCCCATCGTACGCGATTCTCCGACGACTCGACGTGCGATACGATGTGTACGGTTGTGTAAGCGGTTGCGGTATTCTCCGAGGGCGCGGATAGGGAACAATTAGACGGTCCACGGATGTCAATGGAGAGCGATACAATGGCGAGACGTGGCGCGAGACCTTCGCAGCCGAGCTCATTGTCGTATCCATTACCGGAAGCGGCGTGTCCTCTTTGGCCGCGACGAAACGCGTCGGCAGAGACATACACGGAAGGTGAATCGCAGTCGCGTCGGCGTGGCGAGACGCGTGTCGCAGACGCTTTAAATCAACGCTGTCAACCAGGAGGACGAGCGAGAACCAGCGAGTCCGCTTCCGTCGGCGTATATATTCCGGTAGATGGAAACGCACCGCTTCGCGTCGTCGTGTCGCGTTCCTGGCTGGTGGAATCGCGTTTCCCGTGCCGGCTGCACGCGCGAATAATCGCCTTCGTCCCGATATTTGATTTGCCAGCTGTTTGCACGGCTTTAACCGTTTCATTGGCCTCGTTTAAGGATCGCGTCGAGCCGACTGCGACTCGCCGACCGTTCTTCCTCCTTCTCTACCTCCGATACCGTTTGCCGAGCAAATCTCCGGCTTGTCGCGGCTTCTATCGTCGGGCTTCCGTCGGATTTTCCAGCGGTTCGATCGTTCGCGTTCCCGATCCGAGCGAAATCGTTTGAGAGAAATTAACGGGCGGAACGTTGGAACGCAGAAAGAGGCGCGGACAAGAGTTTCGTCATCCGAGTAGAACGAGTCGGAAGGAGCTGCGTTTCTTAGAGAGAGCGCGCGCTCGATTGCATCTGCATAGAGAGGTAGTTTATCTCGCGTTTCCTGGAAGGCAGGCGGACGAAGCCGCGGCGAGTAGGGAATTTCTTGCGCGAGAATGTATCGGTCCTAGACGGGCGTACAACCGAGATATTTGCATTTTATTTCGCTAGCCGGCTACGAGAACGGCTCTTATTAAATTAAGCTCGAATTACAGGCAATCTTTTCCCACGGAATTATATCTAGCAGCGGGGCAGTGTAACGATAATCGAGGCATTTCTGTCGCGTGTTATCCCCTAGGCTAACTAGACTCGATTCCCGTCGTGGCGTGTGACGTCGTTCCTCCGGAAAAGGGAGAACTTTATACGACCGTTTTATGTTATCAGTCGGCACTGAAGCGGCCATAAAATATAACGAAATACGAGGCATAAAACAAATCCGAGTATCGGTCGGGTCACTGGTTTCCCCCTTAGTCCCGCTCAATCTCGACACGCCGATATCTTTCACGGTAAAATTACCGGACGCTCCTTGTTCGCGTGGCGTGTGCCGCGTAAACGGATCGCGACAACGCGATTCCTTGCGATTGCTCTTTCTCCCGTGAGAGCACGCTCTCTCGTTGCTCTCTCGTCTCGAGTGTGTACCTCTCGGCGTCGTGTCACCAGCTTCGAGCAGCGGATGCATCGTGGAGGAACGATAGAGCGAAAACTTAACGCCCGATCCTGCGTCTTCGTTTGTTCTCGCGAAACGATGTTTGCGACGACAGCCGAGGATCGCTGGATTCCATTGAATCCGAGAGGCATCGACCGCTCTTTCGCGACTCAGGGCACAATAAGCAGCACGCGTGATTTCCGTTTCATTCACGCGCGTTGTATGGCTGCAAAAGGTGCAATCAGGCAAACTGGAGCGTCAATAGACGGAGCAACGAGGAGAAGCGGCGATACCCGCTGCGTAGATATCGCGCGACCTTCGTTCCGTTGCTCTCGGTTTCCTTCTGATCTCGCACGAACAGCCAAGCGGGTCGTGGGGATTGCGATGCCCTCCGCGCGCCACTGCTGAATTTCAATTTGCCGAAATTCGAGGCAACCAGACGCTGCGGAGCTGTACGCGACGCGAAATCCTGATCGTCGAGCAATTAGTGGGCGCGGTAACCGATCCTGGCAGCGATTCCTGAC
>NT_177066.1:261002-261420 GCF_000188095.3 Bombus impatiens | reverse complement strand
AACGCGAACGGATGCCGTTTCCGTCGAATCGATTCGTCGCGGCGACGGGCTCGGGTGTCTCGACGGGCGACGCCGATTTACTCTCGTCCCTCGATTCATTAAAAAGAGCGTTGAACTTGCCAACGTTAGTACACTTTGACGCGTGCAGGATAATTGTGTTTCGACTTCCACATCCAGACATCCCGGCACCGACGTATCCTGTGCAGGAGAGAACACGCTGGCGTCGCGTCTCGCGGCTCGCAATTAATTTCTCCGGTTGCAAAAGAACTCTGCTCCGCCGCCAGGTTGCAAGCCGTGAAACGCGACGCTCGTTTCTGTTCTCGACTCCGGTTTTTCTACGGCGTCCCCTGTTCGCGTTACTCTTCCCGTATTTATCGCCTCGTAAAACTCCCAAGACGAAAACGGTAGAACGAGGCGC
>NT_177066.1:257136-260964 GCF_000188095.3 Bombus impatiens | reverse complement strand
AGAACGAGGCGCTCGCTTCGTCACAGTTACGCGTCGGACGAGCGAGCATTGTTAAAACGTCACCGATGCGGCTCCGGCGGATAAACCGTAGCGTTTCCGCGCCACTTGGAACGACGATCGCGACCGCGGTAGTAAACAATTCGCCGGGGCAAAAGAGTCGGGATAGAGTCATAAGTCGCGACGTAGAAGAGGCTATCGCCGATCGATAGAACCGGCGAACGCGTTTTATGAAACTTCAAAGTTTTATAGAAAATACGCGGGCTCCGGCAAGCTGACGTAATGTAACCTCTTTGCGAAAGAATGACTCGCTCGACGTATTACCCGGAACCTGGCGAGAGATTTTTACGCTCTCTTTGGAGCATCCTGAAAAAGCTTTCGGAGAAGCAGCGCTGGTTAGAAAGTTTCTTCCGCTTGGAAAACTTTCCAATCGGCCGACAGACGCGCCGGAGTCTTCGGAAGCTCTCGAACCTCGAGGAACGAGCAGCGGCGAGCCTATAGGTGTCCAAACCGCGGCAACGGCGCCGCCTGTGGCGACGTCCAAAGGGCCGGAAACGGCGAGACGGGGTCGAGGGCTCCTCGGAAAAATTGATATTCCGCCGAGGTGATTCGCGTCTACGCACGAATCCGCTTTTCATCTCGCCACGGAAAGCGCACCCTTCGTGTATGCCTCGTTCGAACCCTCGCCTCGTTACCACTCTCCCCCAACCTGTGTCCCTTTGCGCTCGTCCCTCGTTCGTCCTTGCCCGCTCCTCTTCTTCCCTTTTCCCTTCCCTTCGCTTCTCCGCTCTCATCCGCTCGCGACTCCCGATTGTAGTGTTTCGCGATTCGCAATTTACTCGAGTTGGCGTAAAAACGAGAGCCACGCGGCACGTATCGCCCTCCCCATTTTTCACCCCTGTCGCGTCTCACGTCGTAGAATTTCGCGTACGCGTGTAATAATCGAACCTCGGACTACGACGCGCTCCGAGGTTCGAGCGTTTCTGCTTACGAAGCTGGCAAATGGAATTTAAAGGGTGTCTTCTCGAATCTCCAACCCTCTCTGCGCCACACGCTACGCTAATCGGTTCTCGTTCGAGGAGAATTGGAATTTCTGTTCGTGGCTAATTGCACGGAATATCAGCTATCGGGAGTACCTACGAGAACGATATCAATTTACGTAGTTCGAGCCGCTTCGATCGTTCCACGATTTCGCTAATTTTTCTAGACTGTGCGTGGATCGACGTTACAGCGTCAGCGATCATATTTCCAGATAGGAAGCCATCCGTTCCACCAGACTGCAAATTATCTCGACCGATAAAATCACGCGAACGAGCGGAATACCGCGAGTTGAACGACGTTCGATAAACAGGCAGCATCCTTACGGGTCGTGATTCGTGTTTCCGCGGGATCGTAAAGCAGTGGCGCGACTTTCGCAGAGAAAGAGGTGGCGGTATCGCGAAACGGCCGTCTTGGCGAGATCCGTGGAAAGCGCTTAACGACCTACGGCATTGTCGACCGTTAACTTCTACTCGAACGACGCTCGAACGCTTCCACATTTATATCGTTCTCGGCGCGTGCTTTGCCCTCTAATTTAGAACAAGCTGCCGCGAGTTAGACGGCACGAATCCGTTCGTCCCTTCTTTTTATCGTTCGTGCGTCTCGTTGGCCGCGTTTGCAGATGATCGCGACGTCCCGCAAAAAGTTCTCCGGTCGTGACAAAAAAACCGGTTCGCCCGATATAACGACGCAAAAAGGACAATCGCAGAGAGCAATCGCGCGGAGAACGGGCCGCTTTTATTCCGGATCCTCGACGGGGATAACGATCGCGGAAGTCGCGTCGGCCGTGAATCCATAATCCTGCCAGAGAGAGGTTCGAGCAACGGGGGTGGAGGCGAGACAGGGGAAGGAGGAACGGGAACAGGAAAAAGATAATCAGCCGCATAAAAATGCATCGAACGAACGCGTAAGTGGCCCGATGCTGAATACTTAAGCGCGACCGATGGTTCCGGAGGATGGCGGGGCGGGAACGCGGGCCGAGTGGCCATAATTTACGGCCAAGTTCGCCGTTATAAGGAGAACGAGCGTGAAAGAAAAAAGGGCAAAATCGATCCTCGTAAATCGTAGCAGCGACGTCAGTAACACGTGTTACGAGGCTCGCGGTATAACACCCACCGATTATATAACCCTCGCCTCGACCGCAGAACACCGCACAACCGAACGGAACCGAACCGAACAGCCATACGGTGAGAACTCGACCGACTGTTTCTCTCTCTCTCTCTCTCCCTCTCACTCTTTTTCTACCGTCGTCGGATACGATCCTTAGCGGTACGACCATTTTCCACCAGATATTTTATAGGAGCCCGTTGCGGTTCCATTATCGTTGCGTTTACGTCCGTTCCATTATCTCGCGGAAGATACGAAACGTTGCTAGATCGATAGGACGCGTGCAAACCAGTTTGCCAGGCTCGTCTCACTGCCAGCACTCGCCTTTCGGATACTCTTACGGCCGTAGATAATTCGTATGCGCGTGTCGAGCAGCAAGAAGGTTTGCCAGGCGAATCCGTGACTCGTTGGCGCCAGCCGAGGCCTGTCGTGGCCACGTATATTGGTTCGCGTGTGAGATATAAATTCCGAGGAAGAAGGAGGAGGAACGAAGGAGACGACGACGCGGTCGGTTCGTTCTACTTTCATCTAGAAAATTTTCACTCAACCGCAGACGACGACGACGACGTCGAGCGTGCCACGCGTTGGTAGGCTTTGTCGTGCTTGAACGTTAATCGCGCGCTTAACGAATCACGTAACGCAACGTGACCGACCAGCAACGAGTACTGCCGGTAATTGTCGCAAACTCGAAGCTCCATTGTTGCGCGAAATAACGCGGACGAGGATCTTTGAACAGAGAGTCGTCGGACGAGGATGAATAGAGACCACGGATCACCGGTTTCGAATTCATCGGAGGAGAGGTCAAAGCGACGCGCTCACACCGACGACGAGTCGTTGATAGCTCATTTTTTTCGGGTCAACGGCTCGCCGGCGAAATTGAACTCGAAAGCGGGTGCTTTTTTTCCCGTGGAAATTTCGCTGGAAATATCGTGGCGAGATTTCAGGACGCGTTAGCCGGGTGGTCGATGGGTGGCAGAGGCCTGGGCACGCGAGTCGGCATTTATCCTCGAATTCCAGCAATCTACCCTTGTCTTCCCGCAAAGACGCAGAATGGCGGAAGAACGAACAAACGAATGGGCGAACAGAGGCCAAAAGTTCGACCGCTGCGCAACCATTGCGCATGCATCGCTGAAATTCGGCTCCGCGCCCACATCCGCTGCGACAGCTTAGCCAAAACTAGACCGCTCGGCAGAGGAAAGAAAAAGACAGAGGAAAATAAAGGAAGGGGAAGCGCCATGGCGGATAAACCAACTGAGACGTAGTGAAAGACGATTCGAGTAGACGTTAAATAATCTAGATAACGAGAAGACGGTCCTAAATTCTTACGGATTTGCACAGGCATGTCGTACATGATTAGATCGGTGGGAAGATTGCAGCGGAACGCGAGGAACGGGGACGGAGGAGTATACAGAAAGGAAGGAAAGAAGGACGAGTCATCGGCGAATTTACGGTTTCTCGTTGGTTCCGTCGGCGTTGCCGGTACGCGGCGTGCACGGACGACGTTTTGATTAGCCCCGAGCCAGGGTACTTGGCATCGATCGGGACTGTGTACTTGGCAAGAGTCCTAGAAAGCGAGGTAGCGACAGGTAAAACTCGACTGCCGCATCCTCCTATACCTAGGCAACCCTCTCCTTTTTTTATTTTTTGCATCGTCTACCCGGCCGATTCGCCCAGCGACTCGGGCGG
>NT_177066.1:255437-256690 GCF_000188095.3 Bombus impatiens | reverse complement strand
CCGCGTCTCCATCGAATTCAATCTTTTAAACGTATCTCCGGCGAGAGAGGATGCATTATGGATCCTGCGAGGCTGCCTTAGATTTTGTAGGAATAGAGAGGACACACCGATCGATGGCGAAAATATTTCCAGCTATCCAGCCACGAAGGATAAATATTTGACACCGATGCGTTATCCGTGGACTCATCGCGGAGCAAAGACGTCGCCTCCTCGGCAAAAGATGGATGGCCGGTGGCGTGGAAATTTCAAATCCCCTTGTTTCTTTGCTGCAGACTCGCCACTGGCCAGTTATTGCAGTCGGAGTGCGTGAAAAACAGCGCGACGACGACGACGACAACAGCGCGACGACGACGACGACGACGA
Source organism: Bombus impatiens (assembly GCF_000188095.3). NCBI lineage: Eukaryota > Metazoa > Arthropoda > Insecta > Hymenoptera > Apidae > Bombus > Bombus impatiens. The sequence continues at coordinate 256,327 of NT_177066.1, read as the reverse complement.
CGACGGTGCACGATCGCGGACGCAATTTCCCCGGTGGCCGACTTTCGAACGCTGCGAACGTTTCCGTTCCCCCGACAGCCACGAGAACGCAATTAAGTATGATTTATAACTTATAATGGCGTACCGTGAATTCGCTAATACCGCGGCTAATAAATCACGCCGCGGGAACGTTGCCGCGGACCCGTGTTCCGTGTGTTGTCCCACCGCCAACTCCGATCGCGCGTTCGCACTGTACGTCCGATTTCGTCGAACCTACGAAACTCAGGGTCCGAGTTGACGCGACAGGGGATCGAACACGCTCGATATTGAGGCGCGCGTGACATCCGGTGTCGTAACGCGGCGAATCGAACGCCAGGTCGTTGACTGGAAAAGAGTACGCAACGCCGCGACGTATCTTTTCCAAATTCGTAACGTTCCGCGCGTAATGCGCGATCGTAAAGCTCGGCTCGTTGTTTCCGGTCGTGTAGCAGTCTGACGCGATGCTTGCCATCGGGATTGTGGTGGCGATGGTAATCGCAGCATCTGTTGCTTGCGTCGTTTCTCCCATTACGGTTACAAAATGATATACGGGGGTACGACCTGCCTTCGAGAACACGCGTACGCGCTTTGTCCTCACACGTACTCGTGGTATACACGCGCATAGGGAGAGCAACGCATGCGCCGGGGTCAGTTGCTGCGCATTTCGTTTAGAAAATACACACGGACACGCCGCCCGACTATTCTTCGTGCTCGTTTGTCGAAATCGATACGCGGCCTGCATATATCGAGCGAGATAGCGATTGCGACAACCTGCAAAACTCGAGCGCCAGGAGAACGGTTCGCGAATCTCCAGCCACTCGGATGACTCTGTCTAAATATCGGCTGCTACACCAACGATCGAGCCCGACGAG
>NT_177066.1:255002-255430 GCF_000188095.3 Bombus impatiens | reverse complement strand
CCGACGAGGATCCCGCCATTCTATCGAGCACCGATGTAACGCATCGTTCGAATATTTTTGCTATCCCACGGCGTAGCCAAGTTCACGGGTGCGCACGACAGCGCAGAGACACACGCGCGCGGTGGCGAGTGACGGATTACGATATCGACGTTCGTCGAACGTTCCTTCCGCTGGGTTCGCGATATCGAGGGAGCTTATATGTAAAAGCGATTTAAATAAGTTACACGAACCGGCGCGCAGTTTCACTCGGTCAATTTTCCGGACGGAACGAGGCAAGCGGTTGTGCCGGGCTGGAAACAAAGGGGAAACGCAAAGGAAAGTTTTGTGTCGAGTGCAGAAGCGTGTTTTACCATCGAAATCGGATTTGAAAGCAGCGCCGGCTGAATGCTGTATGCCGGCGAAAAAATTTCAGCATGCCTCTCGTTTCG
>NT_177066.1:254597-254957 GCF_000188095.3 Bombus impatiens | reverse complement strand
TGACCGGCTCGCCGAGACTCGCCTAATGGGCTCGCCCCTATTTTTCGCCTTCGATCGTCTTGCGAAACGCGCAACTCCTCCAGACGTTCGGATTTTCGGGCGTATTCCGTTCGAACCGAGCGAAATCCAATCGAACGAGTTTATCTTTGGTCGCAGAGCCGCGCGTTTAACGGACAACTTTTTCTCCTTCCATGCTATTGATTAACAGTTTTCGCCGGAGAACTGGCCGGTTCGTGCTACGAGAAACGCAATCAAACCTAACGAAACACTCCGGATGCCTCGTTAAGCAAATTTTTTCGCTCCTTTTAACGATCCGCTTGCGTCGACAGAACGGACCAGCACGTGGCCGCTTCGCGTTCC
>NT_177066.1:253188-254541 GCF_000188095.3 Bombus impatiens | reverse complement strand
CCAGTGGCCGTGGTTCCGCCCATTCGAATTAACGTTCGCGCGATGGACCGTCGGGGACGAATCCGATAATAGGAAAAAGACAGGAAGAATCGTTTGCGAGGTCAGCCGACGACGTTGTGCGCCGTTCCGAGCGATCCGACGTCGGTTAAGAGACGACTTCTTTGCGGATGGTCGTTGCCTCGGGGACGCTCCTAATGACCCCACGAATTCTCCACTTCCGGCGATTTTTGTTCGGGTTTATTCCGCGCAACTCGCCGCAACTTGGATATCGTGCTCGCAGGAGAACCGTATCCGGCCAGCTCTGTCCTGGGAAACTTTATCTCGAATAAAAGAGTAACGAGTCCGCTGCAAAATTAAAGGGAAAAAAGTCGAGTAATTCGATCGAGTCGGGCAAATCGAAAGAAAACGGAACGCGAAAGCCATCGAGTGGCGTCTCTCGAACCGAGCCCCAGTTCCGCTATTGTTGCGCGCGTCACGGTATACACCTTAGACGTCGTTGCGAGTAGATAAATGTTGCAACAAAAAGGAGGACACGAGTCGTTTCGAAGCGCGGCCCTTTAAAACGAGGGAAGAAAAAGGAGAAAAGCGATGCGAGAACGGTCGTGTCGCTCGGGAGTTTCTTTCGAGCGGCCAACTCGTAAAGCATCGTTCCGCTTACGACTTGACGTGGCCCGCTGAAAGCCATTTAGATAATAAAATGCAGTTCCACGGTGATAAGACGCGGGTCGTTTGTTTACGCGCTCGTTCACGGACCCTCCGCGCGACACTCGCACTCCAGGCCAGGTCGGCACACGTTTATTCGCGCCGGGTAAACGACGACCAGGCCTGTTTACAACGCGACGGAATCCTTAAATCGGTTCGCGTATCCGTCCCAGCGATCTCGACAGCGTGCACGCGAGCCTCGTTCCCGGAGGGCACTCCGTTTCAATTTCTTTCCACCGTCGTATCGTTTCGTCGCTGTATCGCCCACTGACGCGCTGCGTTTCACGCGAGTTTCGTAATCGAATTCGCGCCTCGCGTTGCAACGATCACGCCGAAGAAAGCGAAGCAATTATTCGCTCCAATTCTCGGTCGCTGTCGGTACGCTCGACTTTTCCGGAAACCCATCGTGTGCCCGTTCGCAGTCTCTACGGGCGATGCTTCCGTTGGCCGAAAGCGCAACCCGATCAAATTCACTTTCCACCGCGCGTATCGCGATCAACAGCGCGCCAACTGCACCGAGGCGTTTACGCGTGCTCTGTTTTATCAACGGCCACCGATCGTGGCCAGGCGTTCAAACAAGAACCAGTTGCCGTGCAATCGATCGCTCAGGTAAGTCGTCCATGAGAGCACGCTAGGCTGGCAAATTGTCTG
>NT_177066.1:238590-252320 GCF_000188095.3 Bombus impatiens | reverse complement strand
GAAGATCGAAAGGACAAAAAGACGCGGTGAAGGTCGAAAAGCGATTAAATCGGTGGCGCTGTGTTTGAATGCGCGATACGATCGAGCGGACCGGCCAACGTAATCCCTGACGTACCGTAGGGTAGGCGGATATTTGTCCCCGAGAGAAACCCGACTTGTTGGTCGAATGAATTTCATCTTTGCGGATTAACCGTACGAATGGCACGATGCCATCCGTGTTGCGATTCGTCCCTGCTCTTTGTTCCGCCAACCGTTCGTTGAACCGTCCCGATCCTTCTCCTCTCTGCGTAACTCTTCTCGCGGCGTAACCCCTGTTGCGAGGCGCGCTGTATTACGCTTCGTCTGAGCATTCGCGAGGGAAACGTCTGAGAAAGACCGAACATTAACCTAATCAGTTTCTCAATAACGATAACGAGTGCTGTCCATTAACCCGCGAGCTCTTATTCCCGGACCAGCAGTTTGTCGAAAGCTGCGTCGCTGTTCGAGCCTCGTCCGAGACGAGTCGACGATCTACCGCGATAATAGCCAATGCGCGTATCTTACACCCATCGAAACTGTTTTTATACTCGTCGCGTCTATCCCGGTTGGAACGACGGTCCGTTAATTTCCTTGGTATCTCGCAGCTCGGACGATGATTCCGTTCGATCCTCTTGCCTCTAGCGTGGCAAACAATTAGGACGTCGAGAAACAACATCCGGAATCCCAACGGACCGAGACTGTTCGAGGCCGGAGAAGCGAGCGTGGCTGGTGTTCGACAGGTAATCGATCCGAAATTACGAAAAAACCGAGCACGACATAGTCCATAGCGGACTCGGAATCCGCTGCAATTCGCTCCGCTCTTTCTCTTTTCGTGCTTCGTCTCTCTTTTGTCCTTCGGACAATTCGTAGAGACCATCGTGCCAGCAACGCCGCCTGCGATTTAGTCGCGAAACGAATGCCCGGCAAATTGGTGAGGAGGTCGTGCGCGATAAATTTTCGAATTGGGTTTAATGTCCTTTCGCGAATCGTAATCCCCTAAACACCGTTATCTCCTTGCTCGCCATCGACGGTCACGAGAGACCGGAAAGCCAGCGCTCGTGCTCGTGAAATCGAACGTCCTCCATCGAATTACCCCGCGGCTCTAGCCTAAATATTATCGAGCTTGGAAAGCGCGCACGCGAGTTTCCAGCTGGAATGATCAATCGGGCCGATTAATCGGCCGAATTTATACGGTTCGATCGTTCTGAAAACGATCTGCTAACGAATTCCGATTGATTCGCAGCGCCGTGAGAATCGATCCAGCGATGACGTTTCAGCAGAAACAACGCGATCGTTGTGCATCGGCAGTGACCAGTGCAGTTCTGCCAAGCTTTTGACGATTCCGTCCGAGCTATTTTAGTCGGGGATCGACGAACCGACGACGTTGCAGCCGGCTGGAGACACGCGTTAACCACTCGGCCAGTCTGATCGACGATTAACCTCGCCTTGACGGGTTAACGCGTGCGTTATTTTTATTTCGTCGCACGGCCGGTCCTCCTTCCACTCGATAATTATTCTCGCCTACGGGATCGCGCGCTGCGCCGCTTGTTTACAGCTCGCTTCGTTAGCTGTATTTGTCGGAAATTCGGAATCGTCAGCGACTACGACGCTACTGCCATTTCACCATTGCCGTTGAGAATCGTTTAGCCGACCGAGCCGAGAACATCGAAGCAGACAGAGAGGCGGACGCGGGGCCGACGCCGCCACTGATCGGAAGTACAACGCATGGATATTAATTACAAAGTAATGGAACGATGCGAATACAGGGATGCCGCGCAACCTGCCTCTGGCTCTGCTTTTATCTCGTTGTTCCTGTTTTTGCTGCTTTGCGCCGCGCCGTTAATTAGTAGCCGTGCAAATACACCGACGGAAACGTATACAGCTGGCTTGGAAAAAATTCGCAGGAAAAACAGGTGCGATACGAACGGACGAAAATCGGAATGGCTCGGCATTAGTCGGTCGCGATCGTTCGATTCGCCTACGAGAAATCGCATCGACCGCGTTTCTCCATTCTCCGTCTAGTTTCTGCGATCGTTGTGGAAACAAAAAATCGCAGTTACCGACGAAAAGCGTACAAGGAAGCGGATAATTGGCGAAACGCGAGGCGAGATTCGCGACCGAATCGATCGTCATCCGACTGCCGAAACGTCCTTTGGTCGTCGAAGATCAAGGGAACGAGGTAATCCGGTTTATCGGTCGTCAAACGCGATTTCCCGACACATCGTTTTTACAGAGTGTCACGACACGTTTGGTCGCGTCATCGCGATTTTTTACATCCGATATTTCGGCACGCTGCGTACACTCGGTCCGCCGGGCATCGGGAAGGAAATCGAGTTTTTTGGCCGGCAGAAATTTGAAACGCAAAAACCGTACAATCAGATTTCGGATTTGTCGATACGGACATAACAAAGATACGTAGCGGGAAAACATCGACGGAAAAATATCTATGGTATAGCCAAATAATCGTGCCTTTTCTATACGCGTCCATACCGATGACAGATAAATATTGGATACGCGAATCCAACGGCAAGTTGGTCAGTTTGCATCGATTTCGAACGGTTACTCGATGCAAACGTTAGAAAAGTAATAAACGCGTAAATTGTACCACGTGGCTACGTAAGGTTAAACAAACGGCTTTCCTTCGTTCATCGCGAACCAGTCAATCGTGACACAATTTCGTTCCCGGCTATGAGCGAATTGCTCTTTCTTGGGACTCGACCAGCCAATTTCAGCATTGCACTTCGCGGATGACGTCTACGCGACGAAGGTCTCGCGAAAGAGAAACATCGTCGTCCCAATTCGCAAATTGGATTGCAAAGAATTACGCCAGCCCGGAGACGACTAGCCCACTTTGCACGTCGAACGACGATTACGTCGTTGCTTTAGGATCGCTTCGCGAATCGGCCAAACATTCGCCGTTGAATTTCGCGTAAAAGTCCGACAGACTCCAAGTACGTTTGGACTGTGTCGCGTCGTGTCTTTCTCTCTTGAAGGTTTTTTCGTCCAACAGAAAGCTCCGTCGAAAGGCACTATCGTAGACTATCGACGTTCGAGGAACAAGATTTTCTCGCATTTAACGTTCCATCCGACGACCGGTCGCCGTCTCTCGACCGTAAGCTCGAGATTCGAGATCGAAGAAGAAGAAGAGAACGGCGGAATAATGCCGACCCAATTCGTAAAGTGGATCCATAGGTCAGGACGGTAGCTCCGCGTCTCTACCTTCGATCGTTCTCCAGTTCGACATTGACGAAACGCAGACGCTTAACAGCTTATCGGTAATGCGCTGGGAAATCAGGCCACGTGCTTGTACGAACTTGTTAAACCGTGTCTTTGAGCGTTTAATCTATGCTTCGACGATCGTAATGTGTCGTGAAACAGCTGGTACACCGTCGATTCGAACGATCGACGATTTCTAGAGTGGCGCGACGCACGATCGCCGCACATTCGCGCGAAACTCTAGCGACAACTTCGTCGCGTATCCGTAGACTTTAAGAGGAACATCGCGCGATCCAGCGCGTGTTACGCGACGCGACGTTTAAAGCGAGTAGCTGCGGCAAAAACGCCGGTGCATCGATGCTGGCGGACGAACGAGATACAACGAAGCGGATCGCGGGGAGAAGAGGCTGCATCGTCTGGTGGCTGGCGAATCGAATAGCGGCGGGTTCTCCGTTGTCTTTAAAAATATGTTCTTTCGTATTTCGATTCGTCGGGGAATCACGTAAACCTTAGAGTCGTTCCTGAGTGGCGTGCAGGCAACCGGCAGAAGGAAGGAAGGAAGGAAGGAAGGTTTGGACCGAGGGGTGGCGAAAAGGGGTGCCGATCAATAACACGCCGCGTCGCGGCGCTACTGTCGCTACTCCGATTACTCCTATAGATACACGTACGTATTTCTATACGCGCACGTACGAATACGTGGCTCGCCTTTGAGACTTCTATTCGCAGCAACATCTCGAAACTGCCAAGACGATATATTTTCCTTTCGCTGCGAGAACTGTCCGCGAAAAGAAGACCGCGCGCCTTTGAAGAGCCAACCGAGACCTCGAGAAGCGCAAATGAATTTATTAATGGTTCGCGGTGTGTATCCAGCGCGCTGCATCCACTCCTCGGGGATCACTTTGATGTTTACCGGGCAAAAACCGACTTCGACTACAACGCGTTTGTCGCGATAACTCGTTCGAGAATTCACGAAACCGTCGACTCGATACCCGACGGTCCTTCGGTGTGAGTTGACCGGCGCAATTTCTGCGACGAGACGCGCTAAAGGAGGGTCGGAAACGGATCGCGACTACCCGGCGGCCGGTGTCAGGACTCGGCGCGATCCGAGAAAGCAAAACAGTCGGGCAACGTTATCCGCGCAGGAGTTGCCAGTCGGAAGCGATATTAGTCGGCGAACAGGGGAATACTCGCAGAGTGGAAAAATTCGAAATTGAATCTCGGTTTGTTTGCAGGCTCGTCGATCGAATATTTACCAAGAAGGAAATAACGCGGAACCCGTACTCGATCTTTCCACGTATCGTCGGTCAAAAGTCTAATTAGTATCGGGAGACGCGCGAGTAACTGCGATGACTTCTAACGTCAACCGGAACGAGCGGTTACGAAATTTGCCGCAACTTCGATATAATCCTATCGAGCGATATCCCGGCGTAAGAGCGATATCGCTCGGTTCGATGGAGGTAGGATTACGGAAATCATCGAAAATTCGTCCTAATCCGAGGCAGATCAAGTCAGCCTGCCTAAACTGCATAACCGATATCTTCTGATCGAGAAATCCTGGCGCGCGATGCGGTCGTTCTTGATCAAAGATACCAAGGAAAATCGTGTAATTCGACGATGTTCTCGTGCGGAAACGTTCGCGTTAATAGCCACGACGACCGAGAGAGACGAACGCGTCACGGTTAATGATCAGTTTTAACGTGGATCGTCTGACACACGTTTATTTTCTCGATTAGCGGGCGCGTTCGCTTTAATAAGACTTGTAATCAAGTAATTTCGAAAGGTATATTGACCGCGATTCGATTACCGCGCACAAGCATTTAGCACGGATCAGCAACGGAAAATGGAATCGTCGTTAATCGTTGTTTAACCTCGCCAGATGTGCGACGACAAATTTCAGGAAGATTGTTTCGGTTCTGTCCGAAAGAGGGGAACGTTTCCTGGCCGCGTAATAAATCGCACTGCGTACACTTGGCAACGCGATTAATTATTTCTACATGTTAATTTTCGCGTGACGGCTTCCACCAGTTGTCCGGAACACGGTAGAAACTTTGCTCGTAACTCGAAGGCGCATCTCGCTCGGTTCTCCCCTTCCGTGTGATTAACAACAGGTCTAATACCCGGCTAATAGATATCTTGGTTTTATATTCGGATTTCGTAAGGATTTCAGCAGCCCCTTCAAGCTCCGTGCTCTTTGTAACTCGTTCGTTTTACCTCATTTAGAATAGCTACGGTCGTTTCGGTCATTTGGTTCCCCTACCGAACCGACTAAGTTCGATTAACAGGAAAAAGCGCAACATAAATTTCTCAGACGAGCATCGCGTATTCTTTCTTGCCAAATGCATTTTCCAGCTCGTAACGAGTATGCTTACGCTGAAAAATCGTCGAAAGATGGCTAACGTAGACTTTTTATTTAAAATTATCGATCATTTTATCCACTGCCCTATACGCTTCTTCGGCTGATAGATCTCGGAAACATACACTTTTTCGGCGTTGATTTTTTCAAAAGCGATCCGAGCCTTCCCCATCCGACATCAAACGAATCGTCCCGTTTCCAGGATTTTGATTCTCACTTGGCGTTCTCAGTTCTAAAATTGCTCGACAATTTTGCTCGATAATTACTTCGTAGTTTGTAACTCTGGCTGCTTGCCTATTTTACCGTTGCACGCTCATTAAGATTACGTTTCCTTTTTTTGTTTTTTAACGTCGGGCATTTGGCCGTAAGTTTCCAAGTAAATAAATATCTTTGGTTGATCGACAAATGGTCCTGAAAGCGTGGCGCCCAGCCGCGCGCTGTTCGCAAGCCGCGTTACTTTCCGCATTAAAAAACAATACACCGTACACGAAACGAATTTATGAATATGAAATATGCAGAACAATTTTCCCTGCCACGAATATGGAACGTTCGGTTGCACGAAATAATAAAATTACCCGACTAATTAAATATTAACCGCGTACTATTCTCGGCGCGACATTCCTGGTTTATACACGGTGTTGCCGTTTGACGTGGCATCGATTTATGTACATGGGTGGCCCAACGATGTACGTGATTGCTTGTAAAATGGAAGCAGAACTAAAGGGATCGATCGGACAGCACGAAATATCCGTGAAATTGTCGTTGGTCGGGCTTTAAGTCGGACCGCACGAAAAGTGGCGTTCCTTGCTCGTGTTACGAGATATCGGTGGACGGGACTGCGGAACCTTCTAAATCGTTACAAACCGTTTACAAGGGGGAGGGTTATACGATCTGGGCTAACGACAGCAGGGTAAATGGTCAGTAGCAACGAGCCAACAGCGACTAGAAAGCGTGCAAATGAATATACATTGCTTTCGTGACGCGCGACGTCGTCGTGTCTCGCAGTAATATAAATTTCGACGCGCGGACCGACGAGAAGCGTCCGCGAGGACCATTGCCGTCGGTTGGTCGACATTATTTCACTTTGTCCTGCTGGCCGAACCGTGGCTTCCTAGTCTCGAATTAGAGTTAATTAAAATACGAGCCGCAAGCCGTTAACGCCGCCGATAAAATCTCTTCTGCGCGTTTGCATGTAACTCTGTGTGTGCTAGAGCCTGTGCTACTGTGGCGCAGCTCTAGAAATCGCCGTTACGTAAAAGGCTAAACGCACGGCAAAGGGAAACAGCATCGTTGCTCTTGGCGACGATCGCGCGTTATAACGGCTAAGAGGATTAATCCCATTCGCATTGAGATATGGTGGAAACGGAGAGGGTGAGTTGCCGGTTGCGAGTTAATCGCAGCGGGCAGATCGGGTCGACGTCGATAGGAGCAAGGGTGTTGGCACACGGACACCGTCGACGCCACTTTCCTTGTTTGAAAAGTCTTCCGGCATTCGTGGTATTGGAAAAAATTCCCTGCAACGAGATTGCGTGCCGAGAATTCTTCGAGATTCCCGGCATCGAAGGTCAAATATGCAGCCGAACCGTATAACCGGTCAGATGCATTCTAATTTTCACGAATGCGATACACGCGTCCTGGCCGACACGGCGATACCATGCGCACGGATCACTGCATATTCTCATCGAAAGAACGTCAATTATCCCAGCAAGTATTTCAATTTTTGTCGGCACAAAGCCGTAGGTACGCGACGAAGAGCGACGGGAACTCGAGAAAGTTTTACGGACTGCAGGCAGACAGAGAGAAGGTTCGAACAGCAGCCCCATCGATGTTTATCCGAACGTCATTCTTATTGCGCATATTATGCATTCCACTCGCACGAGGTAAATCTCTTTGAGAAGCGTAGTGGAAATTGGAGAAATCTGGAGATGCTCGCACCAGCAACGGCAAGTTTCTCAGTTCGATGGAAAACTTGGGAATCGACGTGCGCCGGAGAGCCCAGGAGCCATCGGTATCGAGCAAACTTTTTCACCCCGGAATTTTCAAAACCCCCGCGCTCGCCGCCCCAGGGACCGCGTAAATTTTCCAACTTCGCACCGAGAATCGAATATAACCGAATAACCCGGTCACGGCGTTTGATCTCGAGAAATTCCAAGATAATTCCCCGGGCGATACCAACCTGGCCCCTCTTCTATCTCCGGGAATCTCAACGAAGTCCGACGTATATTCTCTTTTCTTTTCCTCCTGTTCCACTGCTTCTCCCGAATCTTGTCGCGCGATTCCCATGAAAACCCGTATTCTGCCAGAAATAGAGTTTTCTCGCCGTCGTGTTTCAACGTGGCACGAAACTACGATACAGATGTCATTTATCTTTTCTCTTCGTTCATACGCCCTACACGTACGCGTTGCTTTCTCGCGTTTAGATCGTTACGTTATTTTTATCGCGTTCGTTTTAGCAACTTTTATCGTTAGATGTTATATAATCCCTTTTCTTTGGAAAAACGACCATCCTCTCGATCGTGAGAAGACGAAACGTATGGAAGAGAATCGTGGGAAAAATGAATTTCACGGGGCGGTGGGATTCGAGACGGGGCCGTTCTCGCGGAAACCAAAAGCCATCTCCAATGCGCTTCTCAACATTCGATACCTACTTTTCGTTTCTCCTTCGTGATATATCGCTCAGCGTTTTTACAAAAATTGATACCGCGTGTCCGTACGCTGCAATCACTTCTCGCTTTCGGCGAAAGCCGTGTTCCACGATATATTTCATTTAAACAAAGCGCCGTCGATAAATAAAGGATATCGCCACCCGAAACCGCAAACATCTGCCTTACGCAATTTATGGATTCGAAGATAGGATTGTCCGGTGTCCCGTAAATTTTCTCAGCGCCGGTAGAAGCGCCGCGGCAACCGAATAAGCTTCTCGCGGACCGTTTGATCTCGAGAAATTCGAAGATCATTCGGAGCAATCGTATCGGCGAGCATCTCCGGAGGGATCTCTGCGTTTCCTTGGAAGCTCGCGATGGAATTCTGAGTTCGCGAGGCCGTGCAACCGCTATCCGCGATTTTTACGAGCGATTTTAGTCGCTGGATTCTCGAGTTACCGACGCTCGATATCGCTCGGTCGCCCAACGAAATCTCTCGAATTCTGAGAAACGATCCACAGATTTCCAAAAGCTTTACGCGGTCTCCAATCCCTCGCAGCGTCGGTTTACTCTTTTTCCGTCCAACGACCTGATCCCGATCAAAGAGTTTCAAAGCTGCCAACGAACGAGAGTCGTAGATACGAAACTCTGTCGTGATCGTACCATCGATTCGTTACAATTATAATTACGATTGTTACAAGCGCACAGAGATCGAGTCGAATCGTTCGTTAATGAAATTTATTCGCCGATTCGATGCATTTCTCTGCGTCTGTCTTTCTTTCCATCGTCCTTTCCCCTCCTTTCGTCCAACCTGTCTATCGATCGAATTATTTATCGCTCGGTGTATATGGGTAATGAGACGCTTCTGGTTTATGAATCCCATCGAACCGAGACGCGTACCGTTTCTTCCTGCAAACTTGGATAGTCTGCGAGAGATCCCTTTGAGTTGTAGAAATGTAGGTCCTCTCAAGGAAGATTGCCGCTGAATAAAGCAGAAAGGTACCGGTAGGGAACGGCGTACCAAACGGAAATATCTAAATACAGCGAGTTTTCGATTCAGAAACGCGGCGGCGGCTGGCGCTTCGGAGAAAACAGACGGGACGGAACGGGATGAGACGAGACGACTACCACCAAAGAATAACTGGAACGCGGGGATCATCGTGACGTATACTCTCTGGAATAAATCCGAACGCGGAGTCCGCAGCCAATTACGGGAAACCGACGCGAGAAGAGCCGGGAAAAACGGATTGAATCGCGTTCATCGTAAGAGCGACGCGTTTGTCAACGTTTGGCAACGTACCAGAGCTTGTCCGAACATCTTCGTTACCGTCAGTAACCGTCGTTGGCCGTCGCATTTTTTACGATAATTGGCCCTGCTCCGGCGAAACCGATCCTTGCCAATAGCGAAATTTATATTTTTCTCGGCTGCCTGGTGCGATCGAAAAAGACTGGAATTTGCAAGGGAGACTCGCGACATCCGTTATCTCGAGCGTAAGATCAGCGTCCGACTTGTTCGTCGAGTCGCCAATCGAATACGGCGTCGATTAACGTCGATCAAGCAGCCAACTTCTTACGAGTATCCAGACTGTTCGACGACTCTCCGCCACGATAGCCAATACGACCGTGAATTAACCATTTAAATTTATACGATCGATATCGAAGTTGTTACGCGATGCATTCTTATGCAGCGGGCAAGATCGGCAAATCGACGAGAAAATATCTACCGCTAGGAAATAGAAAAGAAAGACGCGATGTCGATTCGAAGAGAATTCAGCTTCGCCGTTGATTTCACTTCGTTGGAACGACGAGCTGGGGAAGAAGAAATAAAGAAGAGTCGATCGTGTAAGAGCGACGATTTTCGGCAATGCTTTTTATCCGCGAGAGATTCGTTATTCTCAACTACCTGGTATCGTATAATACCGACGATAATCAGTACCGTCGTTTGTTCAAACAAAAATGATCTCTTACTCGAAATGTTTTACCGTCGTTATTATCGTGAAACGACGTGATTTTTATATAAAAAAAAAAAAATAAAAAAAAATAATGTTCGAAGGAAGATCGACACGGTGATTAAACAAGCAACGTAATTGCGCGACGGTGCAGCGGGAATTCGCGAGCAATGATTATATGCAAGTAAGTGGAGAAGAGAGCGGCGGTATTATTGCTTTATTGCTCGGATCGATCGTCCGAACGCTTTTAATTATTAAATCAACTAACGAGCTGGTCGAATTAATTAACGATCCCGGTCTATCTAATTGATACACAGTCAGCGTTTTTCCCGTCTGCCTCGATCTTACGGCTTCTTCGTGCGTGAATCAAGGCCGAATAAAACGTGGCTCGAACGTCGCAGAGAAGAGTAATCTCGGAAACCAGGTCGAAGTGTTTTCGGTCGATCGTAATTTTCGCGCATCCGCGAATTCTCGAGAGCGTTTCATCAGTCCCTTCTTTGAAAATCTTTGTTAGAAACCAGAAGCCACGCGAGACGTAGCTAACACGATCAAGCTCGTTCCTTCGTTGCCCGATTATCGGTGTAACTTTGTTCCTTTGTCTCTGTAGCGCTACGTCTCTTCGCGTTCTTTGCGAATACGAGGCGTATGAAAAGCAACTGCCGGATCGATTCCCGCCGCTCTCTACGCCAACAAAATCGACGATTTCGAGGCGATCGCATCCCGTCGACCATTTACCATCATCACCCGCCAATGTTAATTCGCCGCGGCGTAATTTTATTCACGCCGAGTCCCACCAACGATGAAACGTTCTCGCTACTGTTCTCTTTCGCATCTCTAATTCCCCTCTATATCCTGTCGGTCGTATTTTTTCGCTCGTAAATTTACGAGCAAATTCGCGGGCAATGTCACGGTTAAAGGGAAAATGTCAGCGTATCAAGTTAATCCGGCAAAACAAAGGCCGAGCACGACTCCGAAAGCCAGTGACAGCGCGTGCAATGCATTCAAATAAATGAGTAATGCCCTTTGCAGTTTGTACAACAGTGGCGGCGTTGCAGGCTTTTGTTGCAGATGTCAGCCCGGGGAAGAAAATGGTGCGCTGCAAAGGATTCTAAAAACACCGGCACACGAATGGGACAACGACGAGCGTCGCTTGTCAATTAATTGGAACGACGAACGGGAGCCGCCGATTTTTCTTGCACTTTGTCCACCCTTCGTTAAAGGTGGCCGCCTCCTAGGTTTGCCAATTTAGGCAGCGTGCGTTATCGCGTTCGCGATAGACAAAACATCGGCGAGTAACAAATTTTGTAAAGAAGCTTTTATTTCCGTGCCGAATTTCCGTTAAAATCGGCCACGTGACAGCAGACACACGCTCGAAGATGGTCGAAACGCGGACAAATTTTTGCACAACGTGTTACTGCGAACACTCTCCGGAGACGAGGCAGCGTCTCTTATGGACGATCTCTTAGTCGTTTCTTCGTCTCGTAGTGGCTCGTACGGTTTTCAATTTCCCTTTTCGCTACTGCGGCCGCGCTATTCTCTACGTTCACATCGAATCCTTCTTTTTTCTTCACCTTGTTCATTTTCCCGTACTTGCCAACGATGCCGCGACTTCTTTCTAGAATTACATTGTAAGCTCGGAGACCTTGGAAAATCGTGTCGCAGGAAATCGGGCTGTGTCAAGAGAAATCCCATCCTCTCCCTTTCCAACCGTTATTTCCTTTTTCACCCTTCGTTCACCGATCTCTTCTGTCTCGATTCCGCCAAGTAGAACGTCGAGTAACCGTTACCCGATGTCTAGTCGGCAACCAACGGAGGAAACGTTTCCTCGACCGAAACGATATCTTCCTTACCGAGAAAATGATTCTCGTTTCGCTTTCCAGGTTCGCTCCTACGAGCAACCGAAAGAAAAAACCATTCCATTTTGCAAATTTCAACGTATCGATCGAAGAATCGTCGAGATAGTATCGACGAGAGAACGATAGCTCGCGCCTCGTTTCGTTTGGTTGGCCGTGCTCGAGAAATGGAAGTACCTTCGGAACAGTCGCAGGCGTTGTCGATAATTTGCCACCGCCATTACCCGAGTACACGTGAATTTGTTGGATGGTCGCGCAGATGCAACCGGAAAGATTAAAGTCGTTACAAGTCGGAGGATCACGCGCCGAACGTACGTAGCAGCGGCGAGAACGTAGCTTGAAACTCAATTTAACAAACGCCCGGCGACGTTTCCGAGACAGTAACGCCGTTGCCGCGTACCTCTTTAACCAACTGTGCCTGTTACTCGTGTTCTCGCAGCCCGCGAGATTGGAAAAACTTTTCTTCCCGAAAGGCAAATTACGTGGTGTACGGTGCAACGACGAGAGACTGGGGAAACTCTGTTTGCTACAGTGGGGCGGTGGTGAGTGGGGGAGGACGCGCGTCGATCGTGGAAAAAATTTCCGAGAACGCAGCTGCCGAAATCGAAATTATTCCAAATCCTATCGAAGCATGGCACGGCGGCCTCGAAAAGGATGCGCTCGAACGAAACGACGACGAGAAGAAGGGGAAAATTCCACGGGCTGGCAAGAACGATCCTCGAACGAGAAGAGGATTCCGGTTGCACGGATCCGAAGACGCCGTTGAAAGGAAAAGGTTTCGCGAGCTGCTCTTTGAAATAAAAAAAAAAAGAAGAAAAAAAAACGTTTCCCGCTGGGCGACGGAAAAGCCAGCTTCTTTCCAGAGAACCGCACCAGACTCCCCGGGGCTCCTTCTTTACGGGAAAAAATTATCTTTGCGAAAACGAGGCTACCGCTCGCGTTTTTTAATCCCTCCGCTTGTTCTCGCCCGCCATCTCGTTCGAGCGACGGCTTTCTCGAGCGAAGCTTTCTCGGTCGCGATAATTAAAGCCGCGTGGTCGCGACACTCCGCGTCGTTCGACGCGATCAATGAAACCGTGGAAAACGCGCGACACGGTCATCCTCTCGGTCGAGGATCGTCCATGGAAATATACAACGGCCACTGTCAAATTAGTACAGAATTCGATTATCGCGATGCATCACGGCAAAGGTGCTGTGTTGATATTTATTTACTGGAACGCGAGCGCGAGCGCGTTTTTCGATCCGGCGAGCCACGATCGCGTCCGACGCAGACATCGACAGCGATGCCGCCGCGCCAGATAAAGAATCGATCATACACAAATCATCCTCTACGCGGGAAAATCCCCGATTATCGACATTACCGTGCCAACATTCGAATTTAACGGCTCGTTATTTACAACTGGATTATCGAGATACTCGTGCCATTTTCAGCGAAACCACCGTGGAAAAAAGGAGGAATATGTACGCCACGTGGCTGGCGATAATTTCAAAATCCTATACATTACGGAGTTAATTTAACGAGTGATCAGCGTTAACCAGTCTCGTAATAATAATCCCACTAGTTGACGCGTCGCGCGCAAATTTACGCTCGCACGAGAGCGTTCTTTGCTTCGTGGCTCGGAACGCGCGGCATCGGTCGTCGTCGTCGTCGTCGTCGTCGTCGTGAACACTGTGGCGATGTTCGATACAAATTGTGGCG
>NT_177066.1:235845-238034 GCF_000188095.3 Bombus impatiens | reverse complement strand
CGGCCGAGCCCTTTTCCTTGTGCATCGCCATTTACTTAATTCGAAGAAAAGGTTTCTTTGGCCGCGGGATAGGAAGGGTGAAAGGGAGAAGGGAGCAACGACGGACGCGAGGCAAAAGGGAAGCCAAAAAACGACATAGAAGAATACCCGGTGAAAAGCTTTGCATTAGCGGGCAGAGAAAAAGCGGTTTCTGCCGGCCGCTATTCGCCGATTCCGGAACGGTGTACATGGCCACTCGTTGAATTACTTTGCCCCGACGTAAAAAACATCAATTTCCCGAAGTTACGCTAATGCTCTTGGAAGCAAATAAAAGGGGCAACACTCGCGAATCTTTGCAGTCTCGATCGATTCGCGTTACTCGGCACGCCACACGCCGACTTGCCGTGCCGCGCTGTTTCTGTTTATTCCGTCGACAGACTCGTATGAAATTGCTAGCGGCCGTGGCCTCGCGTGCATACTGACAAAACACCCTTCGATCAAAAGGCGTAACAAAAGCCCATTAAAATCTTCTCTCGAATCAACGTGTATTCGATGGAACCAATTCTCGCTGTTTGCCCCGGGAAAATTTTCATATGAAAAAGCTGGAATTTAACGAGAAATCGTCTGGTCAGAGCTGGGATGTACAGCGGCGTGTTTCGAATTGGACGGGAAAGCCCGAAACGCGATTCGCGAAATACGTTTGGCAAGAGCGAAGAATTCTCGGTGAAAAACCGTTGCGTTACGTTGCGTTGCGTTGCGTTGTAACGCGTAAAAAGCAGCGACTAGTTGCTAGCATTGGCGAATTTCGCCGCAGGAGCGCGCGAAGCGAGAAGGGAGTACAGGTATTCGCTAAATTAGGTTCCATCGGCAGAGACGCGTCGATTCTCTCGGTTCTATTAATGCCGTAGGACAGAGGAAAATGGAGGAGGCAAAGCTGGCAGCGGTAAAACGTGTCTGGCACACGCTTGGCCCCGACCGACGCCGCTGAAAATTTCTTTTCCCTCGTTTTTTCAACCACCACCGACCAGATGCATATACGTTCGTCCCCTGGTTTATCCGTCTCTCCGCTTTTACGCTTTTCCTTCGCTCGTACACAGCGCTTCGCTTGCGCTGTTCTTTCTGTCACGGGGAGAAGCTGATAAATGATGCAAATAAACAAAATGAGAGAGATTAAGGGAAGCCGAGAAGCAGAGAGGAGGAAACGAGACAGAACGAGAAGCGTGGCACGCTAGGAGAAGCTGGCCGCGAAAAACTGGAGCAAGATCGTTTGCCGTGCAATAACGTTCGCTATTGGCCGGGAAGATTATTTTCGCTCGGGCCACCAACACCAGCGACAGAAGATCTATACGAACCGTAAACTATTACATAATTACGAGAGCCTGTATATCCGGAACAAAGAACACGGTCGAATCTCCGGTTCCGCTACTTTTAGCCACCCCGATATAATAATTTCAAGCTGCGCCAACAAGACTAATTTCCGTACCGGACACAACTCCTCTCGCTGAATTTTTCCTTTTCATCGTCGTTTTATCCGCTGAGTTATGTCTGACGGTCGAACGAGAATAGATCCGCGTCCGACGAAGTGCATATACGAGGTTACGATGAATGGCAGGTTCGCGATGAACGATGGACGGCAAGGAAGAGCTACTTCTCGGCTTCGCAAATATTTAGAGAAAGTAAGCACGCTGTACCACGCCAATCTTTATCTGCGAGTATCTCGAAAGTGAAAAATTCACTGGAAGCTAATCCAGCTGATAAATGGAATTTTTTCTCTCGACCGGCTAATCGAATGAAAGCAACGGTGGATACGGCGAGAGGCGCGGATACCATCCAACTTCAATTCATCGTCTGAAACTATCTGAAAATACCGATGGCTACCAAGCATAGGGTCCTGCCGATGATTATTTCTTCGATCGAGGATAATAGTAACGACGCCATCTCCTCGCTGCAAGCGTCTTTGCAATCGATCGAACAATCAGACCGGCTACTTTCGTTCGGAATTAACCTTAGGGCTCCTAAATCAATTGGCGCGACATCGCAAAGTTCGATGATACCTTAAACAGGTGACACGTACGTTCTCTCGAATTCTGGCAAACCCATCGGACGAAGACGAAACCGATCGGAACGTCTAGAATCGAGAGACGACGTCGCTATCGCGATCGAGTATGTACAGTACCGCGAGCTTCCATGGCTTAGCGTCGCATCGACGG
>NT_177066.1:233039-235338 GCF_000188095.3 Bombus impatiens | reverse complement strand
GGCGAATCGTTTCTCGCGTCGATGCGATCTCGTGATTCGTTTCTCGTTTCGGCAATTGCGGATATACGGCACGATGGAACGTTGCAAACGGGCAGAGACGTAACAGAGACGACGTCTGTACTTGTAATTAAGGACCAGGCGAGTAATCGCGCTTCCGAGGTACGAGCAAAGCTGGCCGATCCTCGCCATCTTTTTTCAGATTCTAGTACACGCGGAAACGTAGTTCTCTCGTCGGAATTCCACTTATTGCCAGCGCCGACGCCTCTGTGCCGGCGCAATGTGTAACGCTACGAGGCAAATAAATCAAAACGCGTCTCATTCGATGCCACGAGTAGTAGAAAAAAACTGCAACCGTTCCTTTTGCCTTCTCTCAGTCCGTTATTACGAGAACAATAAAGATCGCGAAAGTACGCGGGCTTAAAGTCACGCGGTTGCAAGCACGGCTTGCTTGCCGAGCTTTTTACCCAGCAGGGGGAACCAAGGCTTTTACATACTTTTTTTCGCCGTTTCTTCACGCCATGGTCTGCACGAACGGCAGCAGTGTACCAGCATGTTCGCGCCAGGCCACTTGGCCAGATAAAAATTATTATTTAAATTTGTTCGTGCTCGCAAACTACAAGGATGTCGGCGCGAGAAGAAAATACGCGGCGAAATAATCGCGTCTCTCGTCGCGAAATCCCGGCCAAGTTATGATTTTCCATGAAACCATAAAAACAGGAAGATCGTACGCGAGAACCCTCCTTGGACTCGGCTCTTTACACCGAGATTAAACTCGTGGAATGGCTATCGAGCGCCCTTCTTCTACTGCTCGCCGTCTGAACGAGCAGCGTTCTCTCGAGCAACTAAATACGACGTACAATGTTTCGGTGATTGAGCCGGGCATCGTTACGTGGTACCGTGTATGGAGGAAAAAAGGTCGTTGAGAACGGCCGAACGAGCGCGCGCGAATGTTCGGAGAGCGATTTCTGCCGGGTTGAACGGGAGAACGGCTTTCACGGTTAACGGAGTTTGCCGCGGATGATCGAGCTTCGATACTAGGCTCTGGATTCTGTAAAATTCGTCCCACAAACCGGTGTAAATAGCTGCGACGACTCGCAAAACTCCGAGCGATCCATGGAACATCAGCGCCGGCAGCGATCGTGTATTCGAGGGGTACTGCGCGTCGCCGGGATTCCGAGAGCTTTCGCAAAGCCTCGGGGAGTTTTAGCTGCGGAAACCGAGCCACTCTATGTCTGCTCTCTACCTTTGCCCACTCGGTGAAATCGTTATTTCCCATTTCGAGAAAACGACAGGTTTTTCTCGCGGATGCCCTCGAAGCGAAGAAGATCGCGTCGCGTCGCAACTTTGTAATTGCGCGCGATCGAAAACGACGCCGGAACGACGACGGCCGGGGATCGCCAATACACGGACGAATAACGGCAAAAGCATCCCATAAAGGAACATATATGGTCACGATACGCTTTAAACGATACGCTCTGCTCGATAAGCTCGACATTTTCTCGCGGCCGTTGATCGTATTCGCCTAAGAATCGCCGTTAACCCAGCGCCGACGTAAGCGTAAAGCACGCGAAACGCCTCGCGTGGTCGAGGATAGCGATCCCCGAATCTCTCGGCCAGCGACGCCGATAGCGCGAGGAAACGGGCTGTGAACGGTACATAGGATCTGGAATGGCGTATAAATTCGTCGAGCACCGTTATTCTCGGAAACAAGCGTTTCGCGTCTTTCAACGAGCGTATGAAAGGTAAGCTGGAAGGTAAATTGGTACCTATGGAAGGCAGTCGTTTCGATATTAGGCTCGGAGAGATGAACTCTGTTCGTGGACTGAATGGCTCGATTGATTAAAGCAATCGTCCAACGAACGAGAGATCCGACTCGAAATCCCTGGGCTAGTAAACCGAATAGCCCGTTCCTGTTCCTCCTACGTAGGGATTCCTCTCCTCTTCCGTTTCACCGGAAACAATTTCCAGGAATTAGATTGGCGAGCAAAGGAGGTCGTCGATGAAAAGAAGGAGCTCGAGGAATAAAGCCGAGGAAGCGCAGCCACGTCGACGAGCTATCCCGCCAGCTTCTCGTACGTTGCGTCCCTTTTCGTCAACCGGTGTATATGTACATACATATACATACATACAATATGTATACATATATATATATATACACACATATTACTACACACACACACACAAGACATACGTATGTCCAACTGGTGGAACGAAGGGGCACGAAGGAAGAAACCAGGTAATCGAAAGATTCTAAAGCGCGGGATCCGGATGCGCGTCGAAAATGTAACCGGCGGCGATG
>NT_177066.1:226857-232481 GCF_000188095.3 Bombus impatiens | reverse complement strand
GCCGCGCGTAACCAGCAGCTCTTGGCTGCAGGCAGGTGAAAAGAAAAGGTTGCTGGAAAGGGACGTGGCCTATTTTCGTCCCGTGGCATTTCTCAACGGCTCTTAAGAATTTTTTTCCCGCAGCCGCAACGAGCCCATGGTAATTAAGGCCTCGAAAGAGCGCGACGAATGCACGGCCAGGAAACAATGTTCACCCTCGGCTTCCGGCCGTGAGTTTTTCAACCACGCTCCAGTCGAGCTCCGTGTGCCGCTCCACTCGATCGCCGGCCTGCAAACGATCGCGTTTAAGAACTCTCTGTCTGAATCTCCGAGGCACCCTGGCCCCGTTTTCAGGCTGTCCCTTTTTAAACTTCGTTTGAACGCGTGCTGCCATTCTTCCAGCTCTTCCGGTACGCCGCACAGAATCAACGCGCCGCGATGCCGTACGAAAAAGCCACGGAGAATCGAGAATCGTGTTACTCGATTTCACCCAGATAGGGTGACGGGACTGTCGTGTTTTTCGAGGCAAGAACGACGAAAATACACGGGACAGAGATCGCGGTTCCTCAGACTCTGTCGTATCTATCACGCCGGGTGTTCCAACAGCGGAGAAAAAGTCGGAGTTTGTCGGTGTCAAGAGTTACGACTAAAACAAACGGACTTCTTTGATACTTCTTTCGAAGCGGGTCGTCGCGAGCAGCGTAGTCTCTTCCAGCGAGACGACCTGCCCGCCGCCCCTTTAATTCTCCATCATGGAAATAATATCCTCGTTAAAGCGCAGGCCGCGCCAATGGATGACGAGTCGGTCGATTCGAAATTCAACGACCAAACTCCGGGAATACGAAATCGCGGTGGCGGCGTTAAATCGACGTTAAATCGGAAAACCTAGGATCCGCAAGGGCGAGAAAACCGAGGTAATTCGTCGCATCCAGTGGACGTGGCCGAAATCGAACGAAGCTCTCGCGGCTTCATACGTCACACGGCTCTACGTCCATGATAAATCTCTCTTTAGCCGAGCGATACAGGTCCGTCGGTGGATTCGTGCGGCGTATGTTCTACGTGGCTAGCGACGCGCGTTGAACGTCGAGAGTCCAGCATCGAACGTCGACCGTATATCGATGCTTCTCAGACGTAGACGATGGCCTATACGCGTACACGTCCCCCTGTGTATCGAGGTACGGTACGCTACATGCACGGCCCGATAGAGGCGTATCGAAGAGGGTATTGCCGAAGCTTCGCCGTTGATAATATCAGGGCCGATAAAGGAACACGGGCGTGCTCTCCCGAGGGATCCTAGTCTCCGTCTGACGGGAACGAAAACGCTTCCCGAATACAAAGAGATGGAAGCGCATCCACCTAGACCGACCATCTTCTCTTGGAATCGCACACGAGTCACGGAACGAGCTTCGTTTGCTCGAGTATCGAGAACAGGACGAGATCGGTGGCGACGAGTTTGCACGCGTGAAATTTTCTTTGGCGTTTAATCGTGTCCCGGAACGGCACCGATAATTCCCGAACGAATGTCCGCGAAAAGAAAGACAGAGAGAGAGAGAGAGAGAGAGAGAGAGAGAAAGGCGGGGAGGGAGAGAGGACAAGCTTTCGAATCGACGTCGAGGAAGCGAAAAATCGCGGAAAGCGAGCGTTCGAGTGGAGAAGCCAAGCGGTCGGAGGAAAGCATCCGGCTGAAAAGGCTCGATTCACCGAGCGACGCTTTTGTACCCGGATAACGTTATTCTGCTTTTATGCACGCAAACTTTCAAACTTTGAAACCCGAATTAATATCGTTACGATTAATCTAAGGCCTGTGTTTCAATTGTAACCGGCCACACTTTGTAATTTAACCGTAATTAATAGTAACCGATAGCCATGTGTGCGCCGAGCGAATCGTACCGCGTCAATCGGGTTATTATAATTACTAAATTACCTCCTACGCGGTAGTTTGCCTCTTTGATACCATCGATCGGGGTCGCTTTAATGGAGAATACGCGATTCGTATCGCAATACAGAACCGACTTGCCCTTTTGCGTTACCCTTTACCGATGAAGGCGCATCGTGTCCATACATTTGTTTCCATTGCCATTTCCCCGACTAAATGGCGAAACATCCCGCGCGAAACATCGAATACCGCGAACCGATTTCTCCTTCCAACGAATTACGTGGCTCACGAACGCGAAATAACGACGAAATGGTCCGAAAGAAATCCGGTAGCGTCCCCGATTTCGTCGCAGACATTTGTTTTTCGCGTGCACCGTATAAACACGGTCGTGGTGCGAGCCTACGGCAAAAATTCGTTGCTCGGTGTAACAGCACGGACTTGACTTCCAGTAATCCGGTCATGCGATTTTTCAGATAATTTTCCGAGAACATGCAACCGGTGCCGACTCGGCGATAGCGCGGCGTTGTTTACGTGACGGCAATGAACTGCAACTGTCAGCCAGATTCCTATCGGCCGTAAACCCTTTCTTGTCCTCCGGCTTTTAAAATGCCGCCGAGTCGGCGCGCGGTTATGGTCTCTGTCGCATGCCGATTTCATTAATTCGCGCCTCGCGTTGCGTTCCGTTGCTAACGAGTACATTTGCCGAGTAAAAAGTTGAAAAATTTCGCTAGATCGCGTGGCTGTGGACGAACGACGAGTTACGCTAAGCGAACTTGCTAACGCGAGATACGATGGTTTTCAGGGGTACGCGGGTATAGAGGCAACACGGAACGAGCGTGCAAGTTCGCGTCCACGATGGTGGAAATTGTCGGAAAGTTTCGATAGACGGTTGAAACTGGCGCGTCCCGATCGGACGGAAATGCGAAGGCAGCGCGCGTCGGTACTAATCGAAGAATCGCGGCTAGGTGGATCGGTGCGATAGCGTGCGTTCGTGCCCGTCCACCATTGACACCGTTCCTTCTTTCTCGGTTAATCGTTCGCCCGCAGTCACGAGAACGTCCAACTTTTTGCGGCGTTGAATGCAGATTACTTTTTCACTCGGTGCACGACAACAGCACGCGGCGAAATTAATTACGACAAAGTTCGGAGCGAGTTCGACGCGCGACGCCCGAGCCAAGGATTGATTCTTGCACCGAGCGTATTTTCGCTTTAATCAAGCGGATTCCTCGCTGACCGAGAACGCGAAATGTAACGCGTTGTCGCCTCGATGCCGCGCAACGTCTCGTCTACTACTCGTCTAAATACGCGAAAAAAAGATCGACTGGAACGAGGATGGACGACCGAGAGTATCGACGCGTATCGTCGGTGTAACGCGATTCCGATCGCGTATCGACGTCGATCGCTCTGCGAAAACCATAAAATTTTTTTCCGCGATCGAATGAAAAACGAGCGTTTCCATTAACCAATATCCAAAGAAGCGCGTGAAAGCTTGGCGACTGCTCGGTCGCCGGTTAAAATACCTGGATCCGAGTCGATCGGTACGGCAGGCGGCGTACTCTTGTCAGTTAGGACGCGTCGATTCAATTTAGCGCTATGAATCATATATTCGGCAGCATCTGGGTTTCCGAGCTCCTAGAAATACTCGGCTAATGCACTTTCCTATAACGATCGATCCTCCGTATCCCCTGAATATCTGTACTTCGTAATAGATCTTATTGAGAAGCGAACTGATTAGACAAGACCGAGTTCCAAGCAATACACGATGGAACTCGATAACGTTTGGAACAACGCTTGGATCCCTCGCGAGCCAGGAAACACCCGGACCGGAAACCAAGATTCCCTGCGTTACGCTTCGCGTTTCGGTTTGCGATGCGAGTCACGTACACGACGTATTAACGATTTATCTTGGACCACGCGTGCCGATAACAATTTACAAGGGTGGCGCGCTGGATTAACGCGACTTTGCCAGAGTCGGACGCGATTTCAGTATCGCTTGTCGCGTTTCGCGGTGGCTCGAGGATTTTCGAGCGAAAGGGAGAGACAGGGAAAGAGAGGCGGATCCCTTCCATGCAGAGAGCGTCTCTTCATCCGCCGCGAAGGGAAAATTCGCGACAAGTTAACGCCAAGTTTCCTCCGCCCGAGGCAAATTCGATTAACACGGCACTGTGTGTCGGTAATTGACAGAAAGAGCCGCGACTCGACCGAAAGTTACAGGAAATTTCACGAACAAGAGAAACGACGCGAGATCGGGGAAATCTTCAAAGAGTTGCGCGTTGCGAAAACATTCGACCGAACAAACGTGGCGCGGGGAAGAAAAAAAATCATTTGTAAATTTCATTCGATTAGTCGGTCGTTCGCGTCTCCTGGCTCCGTCCGATCTCCGATATTTCGTCCGCGAAGATTCATTCGATCGTAACGGATCGGACGGATTTCTCATCTTTCGAGGTTTGCAACGCGAACATCCGCAAAGGTGTGCCAGAAGCAGGAATAACTGACCGAGCGGAATTAGCATTCACGTTGACTACGAGCTAGCTAATTCCTGTTTCGGTTCGCGGCTAATAATTGCCTTTCTCTTTGACGTTAATTTCGCGTAGTTTTATTGGATGTCCGAAAGTAACTTCGGCTTGAGCGTAGCGGACGAGCTCGCGCCGCGTTCTTCCTGCTAGTATTTTTGATCAAAGAGTGATAATTGAGAAGGTTTTCTTTTTTTCGAGAAATCCATCGGTCAGGGAGGTGGGACGAGAGCGGGCGAAAAAAAGTGCCTTTGCCGGTTGAACATTTTAACTGATGAATCCCCTTGCGATGTTGCGGATGGAAATAGTTGGCCCAGATTCAGCTGTAACCGCTCGACGGCAGATTATTAATTTTTCTCTCGACGCAAAAAGGATTCCGCTCTCTGTCTGCCTCCACCTCCACCCAGCCAGCCGTCTGCTTACCCTTTTTTGCCTATGTCGTTTCATCCATCGGCCTGTCCCTTTCGCGATGTCTATTTGATTTCGCGAAATGGAAAAATTTTAGCCGCATGTACGAGAAGTTGACAGACGGTCGCGGGCGCGCGCTCACGTGTCGGCCTTTTATTCCAATTTTTTCTCGCTGGTGCTCGAATATTCCCGCGAAATCCAAGCCACCGGAAAGCATCCTGCGATCCCATAGATCTACCTACATCGCTCGCGATTTCTCTTTAGCAAATTCCTTCCCTAACGAGCTATACTAACGCGAGTCGAAAGAGTCGTTTGATCGTGGTTTCCGACCAGGCGAAAGACGATGATGGCGTTCCCCGTGGTTCGAAGCTGTTCGTGGAACGGTTAGGGCTCGAGTATAAATTTGCTCGATTAGAAGTTACTATTACGACATGGCATGCAAAGCCATCGTAATGTTTAACCCAGTTGCGGGGCCCGAACGATTAATCGCGACTAATTAAGAAAGGCCGGCACCCTCGACTAGGGTGTCTGCTCGGTATATAACCAGGGGGTTAATCAGCGCCTTGTAAACACTCGCAGGGACGCTTATAATCGCGATTATTCACCGTTGTCCTGGTGGCGGGGCGACGACGATATTTCCAGCGCAGCGTGTACGCGCTAACGAATGCCGGTTACCGAGCTGCGTCTGCCAATATCGCTGGACTTTCCCAAAACCGTGTAAAACACAGTTTAGGACACGGTTAGCGCCGGGCTAAATTGCAGTTACAACGACTGAGAGGCGAGAGTCTCGTTCCGCGGCGGGTAGAGCGGGATGCGCGACGGCACTTTAATTACTTTCACGACGGCTA
>NT_177066.1:226307-226844 GCF_000188095.3 Bombus impatiens | reverse complement strand
TCGCCGCCCCGCGACGACAGAAACGAAATATTCCGTTAATGAATCGCCGTTAACGCGACGCCACGATAATCGTCCAGTCGTTGCCTCTCGATCGTTCGATGGTCCGTCTCCGATACTCGTTTTCGACTCCACTCACGATCCACTAATTATGCTCTCCCGGTCGAACCGTCTGTCTGAATCGATTTCTTTTCTCCCCGTTCCCCGTCTTTTTTACTCCCTTTCGATTACGGCTGGAATCAAAACGGAACCGGTTCTACCGAAACTACGCGGTTCCTTCCAATTAATTCGGATAACCGACGTTCCGCTGTAATTCGATAGTACGAATGCAACGTAAATTCGAATTAATAATTAAGCGAATGAACCGTTAATAAATTTGCGCGTTTAACGCACGGCTCGGCTACATGCCGTTGTATTTCACCCATTATCCGGTCTTCCTGTCCAGACTATAAATTAATGTCGGTCATAGATATCAGGCTTTCGAGTATCGCGACGCACGCATCTCCTTTTCCCAGCAGTCGCGCACCGATCGCGACACCC
>NT_177066.1:219861-226037 GCF_000188095.3 Bombus impatiens | reverse complement strand
CCCGCCACAAAGGGCTAATTTGCTCCAGTGCTAACGATATTATCGCGAAAACAGGATGCGACACCTCTCAGACGCCGATTCTCGCCTGTTCCGCCGTTGTTCCGAGTAGACGTCGCGCGTACGTCCCGTTTCCTTTCCCGGTTCGAAATAAACGCCGTCGCGGATGGATCGTCCTTTCTGCAATTCTGCCGAGGATTCTATTCTCGGCACGCCTGTCGATCTTAACGCGGCGACATCACGATAATAACAAAATCGATAATCACCGGGCGACGATATGGAAATTTTAGGCATTAATACCGGAAGTACGTATGCTACGAGTCGACGACAACGTAAATTAGGCGAGTTACCCGATACGTCGGGCTCGTTTCAGCGCTAGCATAATTACACGGTGGCTAATAGTTACGCGTTGCTTACTTATCGTTCCTCGAATTGACGGGTTTCGTGTCCCCGTAGAACAAGACGCCCGACCACGGCTCCCACGGATTTCCGACCACTTTCTCCAACCTGATCGATACGAGAACGTGGGGCAACGATACCGTAATATATTCCACGACGTTAGAAGGTCTTAACGTTCGTCCCGCGGACACTCGTCTTTTCCTGCTGAAAACGCGATTCCAGAAACGACGAGAGTCCCTTCGAGGACAGATAAAATGGCCGAGATCCTGGTTAAAATACGATATCGCGGAAATCAGCATATTCCTCGGTCGATCGTCTCTTCGCGGCTCCGCCAACACGATTATTGCTTTCCGTCGAAAATATTGCATCACCTTCGGCAGCCGGCTTTTCGTTGTCTATCTCCAACCCCCGAGCCTCCGTGTTAATTTAATCGCACCGTCACGACTCGATTACGCCATGAAACGAGCGGCGCGAGAAAGGGCCCGAGTAATTCTTTTTCGAGTCGTTCGTTCCATACCCTAAACCGAGATGCGCGGCGACTGGGAAATTCACCCTCGACCTCCGTGATAAAAGTACAAAGCCGCTAAAATCAGCGTATTTCGCCGTACGGTCGTCGTCGGCGCGGAAAACGTTCGTGCGCTATCAACGGCCAGTTTCTTTTTCTCCGTCTCGTCCGATCTGTTTTTCTTCACCGGCACACCCTATCGACGACTTTTATAGTCAACCTCGCGGATAGTTACTCGCTTGGAATTGTTGCCGAAAATAAATCGAAACAAATTACTCGACGCGGTTGGTTCCCGCGAGGAAGATCGAGCGAAGATCGACGTTTGCCTAAGGAGTGGCGGTACCTAAACGCGTTCCTCCGTAGGAGGAATGACGAAACGCGAGCATAAAAATTGCCGACGGTGTTAGCATACTTATCGAGCCGCTATTAGCGAGAAGAGAAGAGAGAAAAGAAGAAAGAAAGGATATTATGACGAGGCGCGGTAGAATAATTGGCGCAGAGGCTGTGGCGCCACGGGCTTTCATTGGCGACGCGCTCGATCCGTCGAAATCGTTTTCCTGTTATTAATTTGATCGCCGCGCAATTTCGATCAACCGCAGAGAGACAAAAGCGCGGAAGAGTGGGAGATAAAAGAATCCGGGTCACGAATGATTTTCTTTCCGTGTGTCGCACGATCGACGGCAAAGGTCGGGCACGCGGCCGAATCGAAATTTGTTTTCGAGAACTGGGATAAAAATACGGGCCGGCAGAAATTTACACAAGCCTGGAAAATTGCGTTCGTTTAAAGGGTCGAAGTACCTCGTTGCCGCATCAGTCGCTGGTACCCCGGCTGTCTCTCCTGTCCCCTTCCGCCACGGTCGCTTCAAAGCCCGCAGGATGAACGTTTTCTGTCGGGTTGCTGTTCGACAGTGGCCAACGAAACGAGAAACAATTCGTTGCGCTTCCACCCACCCCGCGCACCACTTCATTCTTTTTCCACCGTTCACAACCACCGAGGCGTGCCTCGTCGCTTCGGCTCTCTCTGACTTTGCGTCGCGTAAAAAAAATTCCCTCTGCAAATCGATCGATCGATTTGTTCTTCTCTCACCGTTATTCGTCCACATCTTTTTCTTTTTTTCATCTTCCTACTCACCGGCAAATAGCCTGTTCAACGCTTTCCGAAATATCCGCCATCGAGTTCGACCAAACGCGACCATCGCGACCCACCGTGCACCCTGGCTATCCGATCGTTCCTTCGTGGCATTAGATTCCGAAAAAGAAAACGAATAAACAGATAAGCAAGCTAATAATCGTGTTACTCTATGAGCGAAATTGTTCGATACTCGATTCGTTTTCACGCTTCAAGTTGCTCCAACTTCGAACCGTTGCTAACGCGTTGAAAATAGAGCCGGTTAGAAAAAGACCAGTGTGACGGCTGCATTCCCAGCCTTGTGATTTTCAGCTTGGCAGCGGTAACGAGCGCGCTCGACGATCAAAACGACAATTCGCGGCTGTGACCAGGTAACAAAAGAACACGAGGAAGCGAATCAAGACCGTAGTGTGGCGCGTTTAGGCCTAACCGAGCGTCCTTTCAACTCGCAGTTAAAAGACCCCGGAGGGGTTCCACAGGAGGTCTCGACCTCGTTTTCGCGACGTTTTCGTGCCGCGTAATGCGGTTGGTTGGCTGGTTGGTCGTCGCGGCATATGGTAGACCAGTTTGACCCAAATGGTAAAGCGTCCTTCTTATCTGCGTCTGTTTCTGACAAGGGAGAGAGACATACGAGCGGATGGAGACGCCAGCTCCGAACCAACGTAGAAAAACAAGAGCTACGAAGAAAACGACCGAGAGAGGGGGAAGTTTGGGGGAGTCGGAGGCAGAGGAAAAGACAGAAGCACAAGGGGGCGATGGAACGAACGGAAAAGGGGATGAGAGAAAGAGAGTGAGGGGGGGCGAAGGGAAAGGAAGAAGCGAACGGAAGAGAAGAAAAAGAAGACGACAGAGAAGAAGCGGAGAGGAGAGTACGACGAGGGTTTTAGGGGCAAGGGAGGGAAGAACCCAGTCGGAGCTCGTTTTACCACGATGCAACTCGATCGCGCGTTTACTTCCTTCCTTTTTGAACGTGTGTCTACGTACCGCAACGGCGTTCGCTATTCAGACGTGGAACGCCGGATCGTCTTCCGCACCGTCAAGTGGAAACAGAAAGCTACGTGAAGAGAAGAAAAGGTGAAGCGGCCTGTCTGGCTGTGGGCGAAGAGCGGATGGGACAGAACACGTCGGCTTGCATAAGAGTTAACTCTCGAATGCGGTAATTGTATTGATTTGTAACCGCGAGGAACCTATACCACGACATACCGATTGGTCCGATCCCGCAGACATTTTCAATCGTATTCGAGATCGGTGAACTGGAAACGCGGCGTCGAACGCGCCAACACCATTGCGTAATGTCCTCTTTGTGCTCAAGGTACATACGCGCGATTGCTGCGTCCAATTCAACTCCGATTTTTAACAATTTCATTTCCCCTCCGACGGAACACACCTGGGAGATTCACGTACTCGCCGTGCGTCTCTATGTCGTCTCCGCGTCAATGTCACCGCTACACGCTCGGCGCTCGAGTGCCCGCTGCAATTTCTTGCAAATCCAACGAGCAACGAAGAAGCATCGCCCGAAACGGATATAAATTAATTTGCATTCCCTGACGTGAATATTTCCAAGTTTTTGTGGCGAACAGAGAAAACGACGCGGCGGTCCGACGAGTTCCGTCGACCGCGGTGTACGTTTCCGAAACCAACGACCGCGAGTCGGTGCTCCGTACGATGCAGGAGAAAGAAACGAACGGGAGACTTTTCAACGAGCCGTTCCATCCGGAAATAGCGAAAGCACTCGTGAATGTTACAACTTAAAATTCCCGGCGAACAGCCCGCGGAATCGTCGTGTTCCACGCCGTCAAGCGTAAAACGTAAGATGCGACGAAGAGAGAGACTAACGCGGTGACGACCACGACGAAACGTACCATCCACGTCCAAGTCTATAAAGTCGCGAGTATAAGCACGATACTCGCGAGCTTCTCCACTGAATTGCCAGCAACGGCAAGCCTATTTTACCAAACGAACCGCCGCACGCGTTTATCCGCCGACACCGACGATGCCAAGCCACCACACGATCCTGACACGAGGGTCGCCTGGTCGTTAACCGTTTTACGGTGTCCATCGACCAGTGTCAAAGATGCGGAGTAACCGTCGAACGACGCGGACGACGATGCGGGCGGATATTGGTCGGACCACTCCAAGACATAAAGTGACATAAACCACGACCGACGCAGAGATCATTCGAGCCTACGTACGTGTATCGAGCCGGAATCGCGACGCTGACGCGGCTAGATCGGGTCGTTCCGATGTTCGAAAAACGTTCGAAAAGCGTGAAAAGTTGGCGATAAGCTATCCAAGATATCTATTTAATCGTAGACGAGTGGAACGAAAGGGGCGAAAGCGTATGACGATCTCGCGAAGGCATAATTTCGCGTTGAGAGATCAGTTTTAATATATTTTTTATACAGCGTGTTGAATGGAGAATATTAAAAAATTCGATTACCGACGGAGTAAGTCGATGCACGAGGAACAAAACGAAAAACAGCAAGGAGGAGAGACTGGGCGTGGTTGATCTCTACTTTATCTGGCAGAATTCATTTTGCGGCGCATAAGCGTATTACCTTTGCCACAGATTATTTCGCGGTATTGCTGATTATGTGCCAGGACACGGGATAAATCGTTCTCTGGATGCGGGCAAAGAACGATCCGCTCCATACGAAACTCGGTTAACCAAATACTTTCGTGTTCGAGCGCAGTTTATTAAAAGATACCCCCGTCCCCCTACGAGTGGACGATATCCTTTCGTAACGTATCGGCCAATGAAAAGCCGCCACTATATCTCGTTTTATCACCCCCGCGGCGAGGCGTCGAACTCGATGCGATTTATCGTTGATCCCCTTTAACGAGCTTCCGATAAACGAAAGGAAATTCGCGTCAACGATGAAAACGTTTGGTAATCTAGGATCTCCGCCTATCCATCCGTCAATCTTTCCTCCTTTTTTCCTTTCTGCCGTTGCATCGAAACTGTCTGTTTCGCGGAATAAACGTTGCGTCGAGCCGCCGTACCGCTGCGACGATCCTGCGAATTTTGCGACGCTTTTGTTCGCTCTTACCGTCTCTCCCTCGTTTAACGCACCATTCCATCGGCAAAATATTCCGAAAGTTTTAGCCCGAAAAGTTAGAAGGAAGTAATTATAGCGTCGACCCGGGCGAGGTCGAGCAACTTTGCCGAATCGATAACGTTTCGGTTGAAAAGAGGAGAAAGCCAAATGGAGCCGGAATCGACCTTAACATCGAAATCGCATGTCGCGGGCTTATTTAACGTCGGAACCGAGTCCGCCTTTCGCGGATTGTCTCGACGTTTCTGCGTGGTAGCTCGCGAGCAGAGAAACGACGGAGAACATTGACAAGAAAAATGGCCAGTAGCTTCGTGAGCGCACGAGAATCGTCCGGCGTGTACTCGGTGTCGCACCGTCCAAAAGTATCCCCAATTATCGCGAGCGTGTGCAGCGATCGATCGAAACGCGACAACGAGGAGGACGCGTTATCCGATCGCAAGTTCGTCCACGTTATTCCTTCCGCACTTTCCAAAACGGATCGTTCCCTTTGCTTTTCCAAAATTCGCGAAAAGTTTTCGAATCACCGGGTAGATTCGCCAGGAACTAGAACGTACGAAGCGAGAATGACGTGGGTGGTGATGGTAGTAGCGAACGGCGATGGTGGTGGTGGTGGTCGTCGGTGAATAAGTATGACAGTGAACTTTATTATGCACGTCGAAGCCCGAGCAGGGCTGTCACGCGAGTTGGGATAGCGGTGGTAGCGACACGCGAGCCTATTTCAATGGTAATAAGCCGGCGACCAATCATTGAGTATGCTAAATATGTATATGCACGGCAGAGAGCCGAGTTTCTCTCTCGCTCCGTGGCTGTCTGCCTCTCTGTCGCAATAGAGACGTGCCAATCAATTAGCGACGTAGCTTGGCTCTCGACGCTTGCAGCGGAAGCACCGGGGGACGATGCTTCGTAGAGGACCAATGGGACTGACGCAAACCGCGGTTGCATTCTAAACAGCCGGTCGTGTCTCCGCGGCCTCCGCTGAATTGCGTAACGACACTGTCTCCCTAAAATCCCGATGCGCAACGTTACAGGGATTTTGGCACGCGCGTTCCTTCGCTCTTTCGCTGCAGCCGCGGCCGGACGTGCCGATTTT
>NT_177066.1:204793-219038 GCF_000188095.3 Bombus impatiens | reverse complement strand
GTTCAACGGACGACCGCCACTGTTCCTTCCCGTGCCAATTTCTCATCGCAAGATCGCGAACATCCCCCCTATCCATTCGCCCGTGGAAATGGAACGGAATGGAATATCGTTCAATTTTTCAGGACTTTACGCGTCTTACCGGGAAAATTAATAAGAAGCGAGAAAGAAGATAGATGGATAGACAGATAGAGAGAGGGAGAGGGGGGGCCAGACTCCGTGGATCCCGCAAAGTCAGCCGACTTCGATCGCGGTTTCCGCGTAAGAACAATTCCAGGCTGAACGACGACGCGCGTAAAGAGGGTCGCTGTATGACAATAACGGCCGTTAGTTATACTCACGTCCCGACGTAATCGTTTCTCTGCAGCCAACTTTCTCGGCGATAGGGAGAGAGATCTTGATAATTAGCACCCACCTATCTGTGCCACCGTATTCTCTCTCTCTCTCTCTCTCTCTCTTTCTCTCTACGTCTCTCTTACACCGTCTCTACCCTTATGCGGCTGCCGAAATGAACCGAGACCCACATACAAGGCAAGTTTGCAGGGCCGTCTAAAGCGGCGTTCGTGCTTGAGAGGAGACCATAAAACGAGAATGCCGAGCTACGGGAGTGTCGCTAATTAGGCCAAGATTTTAAGCTGACGAATCTTTATGGGGTTGGGGCGCGCCGCTCCTTCCACTTTTACCCATCTGTTTACAGATAACGCCTGTGTTATCTGAAATGAAGCTGTAACGAGGAAAGGAGGAAAGGAAGAGACGAAGAGAAGGAGGAATCGTCTCGGAAATCGCCAACAAATTCATCGTGATCCGGTTAAAACGGCCCTTCTTCTCCCGACCGAACGTTCGTGTCGGATGGAAAATTCGAGAGCGTTTCTTCGTTAAAGTTGCAAACGAACCGCCAGCGCAAATAATCGATCTCGCGGAGGATGAAGGAGAGCGGCGAGGCGGAGCCATCGAAAAGTCTGAACGTTAATCTCTGGCGGTGTAACCGCCGTCTTCTTGACAACAGGTAACAGCCGCGGATGAGACCGATGTTAGATGTTGGAAATAACCAGGTTGAGTTTCCAAACTTCGCGCTGATCTACGTAGCTAATTTCCAGAAGGCACTGCCAGCGTCACGTCGTACACTCGCGCGGATCAGATAGAGGTATAGCTTCCGGCTTTCTGCTCGATAATGAGGTCGAGTTTGCAATTCTAAAGAATACCCCGCGCTCCAGCGTACGCTGTACAAGTGTGTTTACGAGATTCTCGTTCACGGTCGCGATAAGCTTGCTCTCGCTTTGCAATTTTTTATCGCGTCGCTTATCCAGTTTCTAGGCTCGTATTTTTCTCGCGTATCGCGAACCCCGTGAACCACCGTATGCGTGCTTAATTTCAACGTGCTTTACATCCACTCGCGTCCTTACGTGTCAGTTTCTCGCCACGTGTAATGAACCAATAATGAGCGGAGACGAAAGGAACGGTAACGCCGACAGTGGTAAACGTACGTGTTTGCGTGCGCGATCAAACGTGCGACGAACGCGCGTGATTTCTAAAGGATTTTTCACAAACGAACGGCGAACACGGCCGCTTTGAAATTTCAGGCCGCGACATAGAGCGGAAACAACGCGAGGTAGCGACGATGAAATAATAATATCGCGCCCGCAACGGCGGAAAAAAAGAAGGCCGCTCCAAAGGCAGCGCGATGCCGCGAAATAAAGCGAGGCACATTTATGACTGTAGAGAGCGCGGCGACAAGAACCCAGAGATGAAAAAAAGACCAGGACGGCCAGACGAAAGGAAAGAATGGATAGAGGAGGCAGGAAGAAGCGGGAGAGGAATAGAATTAATTTTATTAAACGTTACCCACGCGCTATTGCAGCGGGGTGCAACGCCAGTCCCGTTTGTTCCAGGAGGTAATAAACGCCGCTTTCATCCGCGAGATGTTGCCAAGTTATTGTCTCTTCCTCGCTCCTTTCTCCCACCCCGTCTTTCCGTTACGTCTTTCTCCTCCCGTCTCTCTCGAATCTAACCCTGTCCCATTCTTCCTTGATCTCGTCTCGGATGCTTGCCGCCTTGCTTCGTATACACGGGATTCGCAAAAATGATTTACGGTCGCCTCGGATCTCTCCGCTCTGTCCTCCGTGTGGATCGTACACGCGTTTACGTGTGGGTGCGCCAACGGTCGCATAGTCTCGTGTGGTTCGAGCGAGACGCGATGGAAACGGAGGATTGCGATCTGAATGGGTTACACGGCGTAGCATGCTTCACAGTCGCGTAATACGAGAATTTATCGTGCGTACTACGTACACGTTGCAGGCAAGTACGGAGAGAGTCGCTAGCGAGACCGACGCCTTTTATTATTATTAGCCAGAGAAGCGTGTTGTATCGGCGCGTCGCCATTGCCCAACCTTTGTCAGCGTTTTCCAGTTTTCACCCTCGATGATCGATGTTACTCCCTTGGCTTTCTACGACCACGTCGTATTTCGTGGCTGCGGATCTGGCGAAAACTGCCCGCTTCCATCTTCCTGGACAATTCGAAAAACGGTAGAACGATCGTCGTTCTTCGTTCGAGCGTGTGACAGGAATGTTAAAGTAAGGAGCAGCGCGAATTGAAAATCGACGTCAGACAGGAAAACAACTTTTCTCGATCGTTAGTTTCCTCGAAGCGGAACTGGCTGCTGATCCGGTTTCGGGATGGCTTCCCAAATTAAGCACAACGTCTACCACGAGAGCGAGTGAACTGCAAGGCGGAACGAGCACCGGCTATGCTTCGGGTTTTGGCCGGAAACGCAGGAGATGGATCACAAATTATGGAGCGCAAAGCGACGACGGCGACGGTGAAGGTTCGCTTCGGCTCCTACAGCTGGAATACCGCGGTAAACCAGCGTTTACGATCAACCAACGAAGGCATTCGCGGCAAAGGCAGAGCACGGGAAAACTGAATACCGAACGCCAAGCTGAACGCGTCTTCTTCCCCCTTTCTGCTCGTCGTTCACCACCTGTCCCTATACTCGGCAACCTTTGAAGCAAATATAATCGTTTCGGTCCTTATTAATCGTCCTACATGACCAAAACAGACTACCTTTATGCAGCCAGCGCAGACTTGGTTGCATCAAACGTTTTCCAGATAATTCAGCTGCAGAATGGGAAAAGTGTGCAACGACCGTTGCACGCGAGACACGGTCGAGTCGCTTTGTCGGCAACGAACGAAATTTTCTTCCGCGTACATGTTCGTTTCGAATAATTACGGCCAGCTGAAACGCGAAATGTCGGAACACGACGCAGAGAGTGAAAAGGTATCAACCAGACGCGATACAATACCGTGGCGTATCGTCGAACGAAAATGTAACGGTTGGCGTGATCTCCTTGAAAAGGAGTCGGATGAGAGAGAAGCACGGTAATCAACTAGCGTCAGTTATATCTGCTAATTATCGGCGGGGAATCAAATTAGCTCGGTCAGTCGGAGGAACGAGCCACAGCGCAAAACTCGCAAGTCCTTCGAGCGGACTACTCGCTCGTCCAGAGCGAGCAAGCAAGCCAGCAAATTCGTTTTAGCGTTATCGTGAAGTTCGATCTCCGATTATTTCAAGATAATCCAGGTGAAATTGCTTCGAGCGAAGCAACTCGGAAGGAATATTCAGGGGATTAGGAGGTCTGACGAGGACGGGTCACTCGTACGCCACTTCGAACCGTATGTAAGCGAGCATACACTGGCGAATCGCTTTCCAGGCTTATCGTATCCGAGTTTCCATCCGAATAGTTCCGCCATAAATACAGAGCGGCGATCCTGGAGCACCGGCATGTGGCCTGTTCGAGCTGGGCCGGCCAGGCAAATGGAAGATCGAAAAATATTCCGTGGCTTTCCGGAATGACCCGGATCCAATTTCACCTGTATCAAAGCTACTTTTCGCAGAATGTTATCGCCACGGTATTCAGCCGGCAGATCCGTCAGGCCGGAGAATCAAAACGGCGTGTATATCCGAGCACGAAATTTTCCCGGTCCCGTTTGGCGGGCACACGGAAAACTACTCCGTCAACTGTTTCTTCGCACGATGCGATCGTATTCGACGATGTAAAAAGAAAGCCGGGACCGTTTTGCTCGGACAGCGGTAGGGAAACAATGTTAACCGAAGGAAGCACAGCGGAGGAAAAGACCGCAACGAAACGAGGGGAAAAAAAGGAAAACAGGGACGATTGAAAAATCTGGTTAACTTCTGCGCTAATTGCGGAGGACCGGCCGATCGACCGTTCGTCGACTGGTCCACGATGACCCAATGAAAGTGCGCACCAAAGACCAACAAAAGCTGAGTCACTTTGTGCGGAGGAGTACACCGTAAAATTTCTGTTTCACGACTCGATGGAGAAAAGTCGTAGGAGAGAACGCGTTATCGCGACCAGCAAGCCGGCTACTCGGTTGCGTTGCACCGCGTTTGCTCGTGTCGCTTCGGTTACGGGCGAAGATCGAAAACGAAGCGAATGGAGCAGAGCCGAGCAAACAACGGTTTCGAAAACTTTGATTACGGTCAAAGCGAGCTCGTTATCGAATGCGCGATCCGGCATAGCACGCGATCTTTTTCCTCTCGAAACGGGGTGCGAACAGATGCCTACAGGGAACGACGGCCTCGTTTGTCGACACAACTCGTTCAGAAAGAAACGAAGCACTCTTGAAATTACGATCGCGGGACAACCGGCAAAAACAGGACGGAGTGGTACACCGCCACCGGGGAAAAACTGTTTACATACAGTGAGAGCAATCGACGGAGCAACGAACTTGCCATTTTTCCCCGCAAACGCCGTTCTCTTTATTTAACGCGAGCGCAAAGTTGTTAAAATTCGCCAACTAAACGCAACTATGGGATCAAAAAAAAAAAAAAGAAAAAAAGAAAAAAGAAAGAAAAATATCGATGGGTGAAGCGAGCACGCGCTGCTCTTGTTGAATCACAATTAGTCGAAACGTTAGTGGCTGGAAAAGCTCGAAAGCCCGCCAAGTGCGTTCTTTATAATGCAATATTCGCGCGACGCGACACGACGAGGCGTGGCGATTTTTGCCCCGGTGTACGTACGCCATTGCCAGCCAGTGTGAAATACTTGATGCGATGAAAGGGTTGGGGAAAAAAAGGAGAGGCTGTGTACGAAACGGAGAAAACAGGGAGAACGTAACAGTCGCGACAAAACTGGGGACAGGTACTGCCGGCTGGGATGCAATACGCAAAGAAACATGAAAATATAGCGTTCGTCGGGCGATGCCTTAAAAACGAGCGCGAATATAATGCCGCAACGAGAATTATTGTATTGCCGGCACTGCAGCTACCGGGTTATTACCTACCTTGGACGCTCGTCAACGCGCGAGACGAATGTTTAAGCGAGCGCCAGAATTGCGATCGCGTGTGCCGCTACGAGAGATGAAAAGACCGTGTACGGATATTAAAGTCCATTTTCGGTTTGCGTAATACTCGAACATCCATAATTCTCTTCGCTCGTTCCAATCGACGAGATATCTTTCTCGAATTTTTCAACACTGTCCATTAACTATCTCAAGAGCAAAACAAAAAAAGAGAGCGAGAGAGAGAGCGGGACGTTTCCTTCAAATTCGAAAAAGCGTGCGCTCTTTGTAAACTGATTCGATAGCTACGTGGAAAAGTGAAATTTCACGAAGGTGACGCGAAATCGTCCGACAGAGAGAATCGAGTTGCTTTCACGTTTGTCGAAAATGGAGGAGCATCGGAATTCACTTTGCAAAAATAGTTCCGAATTTCTGCCGATGACCTCGGTGGTATCCGTCGTGTCGTTCCATGGTTCGAGCTCGGTTGATCTCGAATTCGCTGAGCGCGACAACCACGGAATTCCCTTTTCACCGGTGAAACGTAACAAATAGAAACTTCCCCGTAGCGATAACCGTGCTTTTCCCGCCAATGATTTTCTTCGAATTCGTATCACCGCGCTTTCCTTTCCGCCGACAAATTACGATAGTAGCTGCGTTGGGAATTCGCGCGCGCGTGAAAGGAATGCCAACCAGCGGAGCGCCAACTGATTGGCAGCACGCTTAATGTCGTTTCGCCACCGTTCAAACGTTCACTATTTTCCCGGTCAATTAGCGCGCACGAATAGGCGCGTGACTAAAATTCCGCCATTCGTGGATCGTGGAAACGGTATACATCGATAGACGGATCCAGGTTTCTCCTATCGAGAGACGACGTCCGATAATCAAACGATAACGAAAATCAAATTTCGCGAAGATTGCAAGCCTGGCGGATCTCGAATTCGACGGACGTTACATAGGGGAGAAGTTTTCGACGCGTTCGACTTCGTGACCGTGGCGTAATTCCGAGCACGATAACGATCGGTCGGCTTCCGAAACAGCTATCGTCCTAATTAGCTGTTCATTGTTCGCGTCCGTGATCAAAGCGTCAGCTCGACGCAAGATCGGTCGTCTGTTGTACGGTGTGTGTCAGGGTCGTTGCCGCGAAGATAACCTTCCTTGTAACTCCGACGCAACCCGAACGAGGTAACGAGCTTAATGCAAAATTTAAATACCTTAAAAGCGATATTAGCGGTACGCTAGCAACCGGTATCACGGCCGGTTGTACGCTTAATGCAATTTTCCTGTCACTCAAACCAGCAGCACAGCTCGAAACATTGCCGTCCGGCTGGCGATAACCGCGAAATTAATCGCGTTATCGTTAATAACCTCCATTGTTATTAATTATTATTACCGCGCACAGTTCGAATCGGCGGCGGGAACGTCAGCCCTAGCTGCGCGGCGACTTTCGAGAAGTTATTATTGAAATTGTTCCGACGGACTGCCGCCGCAACCTCAATTTTCCAAGTAAATCCGGTTAAATTAATCGGTCCGCTTTATAATCGGCCGTCGCCTTGTGTCTGTACTCGATATTTATGCCCCGCTTGTGTTTGCGTTTCATCGCCGAGGATAAATTTCAACCGCTTAAAATGAAAATCATTTTCGTCGCGCATCCCATGATTTCGCGCGTAAGCACGGCGAAAAGCTCGAGAAGCACGAGTTTAGAAAATTCATCGATACGAATTGATTTTTAACGTTTTATCGCGCTGACCGACTCTGACGCTCGGAAACGAAACGGCGCTCTCTCTGCTCGGGACGAGGAGGAAAGTTGCGCAGACGAGAGAAAATCGTGGAATGCGGGAAAACGAAGGGAACGAGGGGCGGCGTCCCGTGATGCCGATGCCGTGGTGTGCAATCACGACGGTAATGAGAGCTGTTAATTATGAAATCACATAATTAAATTGAATGTACTCGTCTACGCTCCGTGGCTGGCTCTTTTGGCGGTCGTAAAACTAGCGATAATTTGTATCTAGAACGAGTTACGTGTTGTCGTCCGTGGTAAATGCAGCGACCGCAGTCGGTCCCGAGTTTGCCGAAACGAACGGTCGTTCGTATCGTCCAATTGCACGAATCGACGTACCGTCATACGTTGCAAGTGTAATTAACGGTGTATCAACTGTTCTCCGCTAATTCTATCGATCGGCTGGATCGCTGATGGATAAACGGCCGATATCCAGCTACTATCGATTCTCCGCTCGTAAAACTTGAACCAATCGCATCGGAATCCCTTCGTTTTCAATGTCGCCACTTCGATCGATGCCATTCACCGGATTCGTAGACCAACTACTGATTTCAATTTCAATTCGATAGCCGCCATGGGCGAAGATGAATCGACGATTAAAAAAGCAAAGGCGGATGGACGGGCCGACCTTCCTTCTCGATACTTCCCCCTTCGTTTCTTATTGTACTTATCCGTCACCCTTCGACGAGGTGACAGCTCTCCAACCGTACCGGGACAATTAAGCCACTGGATAGCGATCGTCGTGGCAAGGGCGTGGCGCCTCTGAAAATAATTGTACAGCAGGGTGTGGTTTTGTGACACTCGATATAAAAATTCGAGGGGACTGCCATTAACAAGATGAAAATTTATCGTCGCGGTTAATACAGGCTGCGGGTACTTGGAAAACATTTCGGGGCCGGTTGCTCTTCGAATCGACGAAATTACGAATCGTCGACGAATTTAATCGTTCGAAAAGCTGTGCCGCAACGCCGGCGAATCATCGGCAGCTGACACGATTCGTTGGAACGCGAACAGCGGTTTAACGGTGCTTTATCTCGAGTTCGCACGGTTATCTGGCGGCAAGAATTTGCGGAACGTCATTGCGAAATAACACGGTGAAAGTGTAGTCACGAAGATAAACAACGATACCAGGTCCAATAGCACCTTGCGTATCTCGTCTCTGCAAACGTATCTCTTTCCTCTAATTATCCGATAATTCGAACGAACACGCGGCGAATCGACCGATTTCCCTTCCAGCAGCCAGTGTGTCAATTTCTTCGTACGCGGATAGATAGCCGCGTGACCGATTCGCCGAAAATGAAATCATAAGGTTTGACGTTCGATCGACGAACCTCGCGCTTGTCGAATCAATTAATTTTATCGAATGAGCATCCGAGTCCGTTGCCAACGGCAATCAGGCTAAATGAAAATCGATTCGATGTTCATTACGGAGTAAATAGCGACGAGAAAACGAGGGAGGACACGAGAGAGATAGATAGGGAAAGGGGGGAGGGAGAAGGAGAAGGAGGAGGAGCAGACAGAGAGAAGCGAGAGGACAAGACGAACGACCCAAGTCGGATACAACAATATCTATTAAGATAGCATCGTGACCGACCGCATGCAATTTCTCTGGACAGGCAGCGATTTCAAGGACCGCCATTGCGTTTCTCGATTGCACCTGACGTTATAATCGAACCCTTTCGATTTGTATTCGACGTAGCGACACCGCTGCGTTCAACTTGTCCGACACAAAGGAACACTGGAAACGACGAGAAGCTGGAATCTTTGGAACGTGGCAAATTTCATTCGCGTAAATTCTACTAATTGTCGCTTTCGCTTCCGGCAACCGGGCTTAAGTTTCTTGAGCAGCACGCTTCCATGGGTATTAAACGTTCTGTCCTTTATTCCAGCTCGAAAGGGATTTATTAATTCTCCGCGGAAGACTTATCCGTGTACCGACTAATAAAGTGAAATGTCGCAGTGGGAAATCGCGATGCGAAACTCCCCTCGGCATCGGCAATTTTACGTTTAATTAAACAAAACGATGGTGCGGACGTTTTCTCCAAAATACGGATGCGAAATTTACCGAAAACGACAACAGCTTAACGAAATTAGCCTGCTCCGTGAATCAGAGCGCGCGGCTCACGTAACCTTTGCGTACAATTTTGCCAAGAGTTTGTCAGATTTCGTATAATAAACTTAGACTCTGATTTTTTCATAATACAAAGATCGCGCAAAAGCTTCTTATTAGAGACGCGTTTGTATTTATTAATATCGAGGATGGTTTTTAACAC
The DNA here is from genome assembly GCF_000188095.3 of Bombus impatiens. NCBI lineage: Eukaryota > Metazoa > Arthropoda > Insecta > Hymenoptera > Apidae > Bombus > Bombus impatiens. The sequence continues at coordinate 209,689 of NT_177066.1, read as the reverse complement.
TGAATTTTCTCTTTTAATCTCTTTCAAATGAAGTTAACGTTGCTTTTTCACGACGTGCTTCAACCATTCTAGCTGGTTATTAAATTGCAGGATCGAGGCAGCTCTTAAGGTTTCCTTTATTTCGTTTTTTTTACTTTTGAAGCATTTTTCTGCAACTCTATTTCCGAACATTTTTTATTTAAAGCTTCTTAAGCCTCAAAGGATTTTTTACATTGTATTTTTTTTTTTAAACCTTTTATCTTTATTAATGTTGTACTTAACAATAATTTGTCAAAATTCAATTTCTTTAGCTCGGCTTCCCTTTTAATATTTTTTGCCATTTCTATCAAAGTACTCTTTCAAACATTAAACGAAACACGTTTTAATATCTTCAATTTTATTTAATATTCGGAATATATTCCAACAATCCTATATCTCAACCTATCTCTCGTGTCTGCTTCGAGAGAGTTTACACGCATAACTCATCCAATCTACGTTTCGACGAGGGATAAATTATCGACAAAGGAGCGCGATATTATGCAGCGTAATATAAGGCCAACTCTTTCTCTCTTTCCTCTGCCTCTCTCTCCCTCTCTCAGGAGAATTTCGGAATTAATATTTTCATTGGGAAATTCGAACATCCTACATGAAGATTCGAACCCGATATCCTTCGGATTAGCAACGAGACGCTTTAATCATTTCTCCGAGAAGTCTCTTATACTCGCCTTTCTTATTTTCTGTACTTTAGGAGAACGGACGCACCGACTCTATTGAATGCTTGTACTTCAGACTAACGATCTACTTTATTAACTAACGTAATTCAGTTGCTTGCAAATTTCCTGATTTTTATATCTTAACGATATAAAAGTTGTTCAAAACAATAATTAACCCAATTTAAGGAGAATCATTTATTACGTTGCTTTTGCGCAACTAAATTTCACTCCGCGTAATACCGTGAATATCATTTATTAATTCCAAATTCCCTCTTTCATAAATGTTCGCCATTCAGATTTTCTTTTCTGACATTAAAAATTTCAAGAAAATATCATTTCGCATGCGTTATCCGTCATCGTCGTTGTCGTTTTTCCGATAACCTTCGATCGGATATTCCAAATTCGCCGCTTTAACGCGTGTCACTGCGCTTTAATCGCCGTACCTCGAAAGCAATTTCAAACCGAAAGAACTGTTTTAGCCTTTTTTTTTCCTTTTTTTTTTTCCTTTTTTAAGCCCTGTCATCGCATACGCCGTGCATGCGAGATTTCGTGGCGCTATAACCCGACGAATAACTCTTGAATATCTTGTATATACTTTTTATGGATACACGTATATATTCAAATCACAGAAAACCAATATATTTCCATCCTGCGTAAAATCCAGCTTGCGTATCAAGAATAACGACGAGGGTTTGGCCGATCCTGAAATACAAAGACGTAAATACAGGACGTTGCAGAACGTCGCGACGCCGGAGAACTCGGCCCAAAATTAGATCGTGTCTCCACGCGGTGTGTTTCGCGCGAGAAAAGAAAAAGAAAAAGGAGGAGGATCCGAGTATACTCTCGCCCTTAGTCCATGTCCCGATTAACCAGGCGAAGAAAACAGCGCCTGGAAGCGGCCTGAAATCGTCAGTGGTCTTAACACTTGGCAAAATATTTCACATAAACGCGTTGTTATGCAGAGGCACGTATTTCGTTGGGGTCCCGCGAGACGCGGGTATTTTCAGCGGTCGTTGTGCGCGCCTGTCACGAAACGTCGGGCATTCTTTTGCGACGCGGACGCTATTAGTTTTATTCGCACGCAATGACGGCCAAAAATAGTCCCCGGGACGGAATCGCGTGAACAAGGAATACGCTTCGAACATTTACGAGTTTCGGCTCGTTATGTAGGAAGATTCCTCCCTTCACAGGTCGATAAGGAGTAGACTATCCTTCAAAACCGGTCACGGAATCGCTCGAACGCGATTGGCGATGAGGTACGAACGAGGAAGTAAAAACGGGAGGATAAATTATGGCACTGGATTAAAGCGAGTCGTACAAGGAAAAATAACGCTCTGTAAACGGTGTTCTCCCGATCGATTGGACGCGTAGTTGCTAATACGGTATTTGCAAATCGCTACTTCATCGTTCAGCGTAATCGATGTACTCGAAACTTGGCACGAGAAGACGATAAACAAGGTCGGCTTGTTACGAAAGTTTAATTCCGAGTAAAATAAAGGAGCGGCGAGAAAGGCGACGAGAACGAGGAAGCGACGATGCATGACGATTATCGCGGACATTTTACTCGATAATATGGTCGGTACACCGAGTTAAAGGTTTACCACCGCTCAATAAATCACGTGCAATCCCTAATTCCAAAGTTGCCTACAAGCCAGTAGACTCTACTCTTTCCCAAGTTCCGTCGTAACACGTATACCAAACTAATCCCATCGGCGAACACGACGTTTTCTGTGAGTGCTTCTCCGTCTCGCAGCAAACTCGCGTCTCACTCTCTTTCTCTCTCTCTCTCTCTCTCTCTCTCCTTTTCCACTCGTTTCTCCTGCTTCGTTGCGATTCATAGCAATTACAACAAATTAGCCAAATTACCCGAGCAACCGACTGCCTTGTGCCAGTGTTTCAAAGTAAACGAAGACCTTGCTCGCGAGCAACATTTACGGATTAAGTGGTGCAACACGCGGTCGCGTCGGAAACGTATGCGCCGAACGACGACGTGTTTCGTCTAATGTCCGTGTATCGATTGCCTGTCCACGAAACGGAATGGTATGGAATGGAATGGAATGCAATGCAATGCAATGCAATGCAATGGAATGGGATAGAACGACGGAAGGTAATGGAAGGTAACGGAAGGGAACGGCGAACTACGAGAATCGAGAAACTCGCAGCGAAACCGTGAGACGCCTGGAAAGTCTCGTCTCGTAGCTACGCGCACAAATGCGATAGAGTATTCCGCCTCTACTTACGTACCATGAATATTATTGATGCGTTAAGCGGCCTCCAGCAGAGGAATATTATCGTGCGATAATTGCCGCGCGAACCGGTACCCTTTGCTTGCCCGATTAAATTCACTGTCGATCTGAATAGGCGAGCAACGAGCTCTCGCGACTCGAGCGAAGGCACGGCACGGCACGGCGCGGTGCGGCGCGGCGCTTCGCCGAACAGCCGAGATGAAACGGGACGAGATGTCGGTGTCGGCGTTCCCGGTTGAAAGAACAGAGAACGGGCTAAGTGGAAATTATACCATGGAGAATGAACCAGCTGAAAGGGAGCGAAACGAGAAAACGTGTGACTTTAAGTCAAACAACCGTTTAATGAAGATCCGCTACAGCCACGTCGTTTTCCGATGTCGATCGGTTTTCCCGCTTAATTGCTCTAATTACGACGCGTCCTAAGCTTCCGGGTAATTCTCCGTCGAGTTGCTGCCCTCCATTCGAAACCAGTTTTCATCGCGTACCTACGATATCTGTGGAAACGGATCTATATCCGCCCCCGACCAGCCACCGAACTAGAGGTCGATCCGATCCAACAGTTCGAAAGAGAATTATTCCTTAAAATTTCCCGTTTGGCCACGATCTCGCCGACTTTCAGCTACATCGACGACTCGGTGGAAAACTGAAGCGGCCGTGGGAACGCGGAAACCCGGTGTCGAAGCACCGATCGACGAGAAGGAAAAAAAGGTAAAACGGAGCGCGTCTTGCATCGGCGAGCGAAGCTTCTGGCTGAGGATCCTGGTCGATTTCATTTTCGCTCCCAAATCCCATGCAGAAATCTCTCGCGTATCGATCCACCGGCTGTATTCTAGGTCGGTTTTCTCTTTACGGATAACAACGGAAATGCAAATAGTCGTTCCATTCCGGACGAACAAGTCCTCGAGTCTGCGGAACCGGAAATGTGAGCTTCACCCCAGTAACGAAATATGTCTGTGCCATTATTCGAAATCATTCCTCGATTCCGGAGCAAGTTGCTTCTTTACGAGTGTAATCGTATTCCAAGCGGTTCGCTGGTAGTTTCGTTACCGTGCCGTTGAATACGGAATATTCCTCGAGTTTCATCGGAAGTCTCCTTTTGTTTCCGTTTTTCCGGCCGACACGACACGACACGGTACGACGCGGTGCGGCACCGCACGGCACGTCATGACGCAACGGTAAGAAGGACCGTACCCGTCGCGTCCTGCAAGAGTCTTTTACAATACGTTGCGCGACGTTTAATTCGGGCCACGCGCACCATCGACGCTGAAAAACCGATGTTGCGAGCGGCTACGACATCGGGTATCTTCTTCTTAATTCGATCCGTGAACCACCGACTGCCTCTGGTAATTACGTTCCCGCCGATGTTATCGCTTTTATTGCCGACCAACTACAAAGAGAGCACATTCTTACACGTTCTCCGTCCCTTTTTGCGGACACTGTCCGAGATAAGAAGCAACGAGCGAATTGACCCGTTTCTCGACCGGTGCCCCGTACCCTCAACGATAAAAAGACCACGGGAAAAACGCCGTTTCTGAAAGCATCCTGTACATCGTTCGATGGCAAAAATCCAACTAACTTTCTCGATACGAAGCGAGTAACTCCAACAGCTTCTCACCGACGAAGGAAGCTCGGTTAACTCGCATCGATCCACCTTGCGCTCGTGGTGCAGTTAAACGGGCGAACTGGCGCGAAAAGCGAAAGAGAGTGACCAGCCGTCGAGCGGTGGTATCTTCTTAATTCGATTCAACATCCCTAGCCGCGGCTTCGTCCTCTGGCGCTCCGGTAATTACATTCCCGATGATGTTATCAGTTTTATTGCCGGAGCTGGATGGTTAGGGGATTGGCCAGGAGGGTACGTCGAAGCAAGCGGAGACGTCAAGGGAGATCGAGCAAAGGTATCGCGAATAGAGTAAGGGACAAGAACGAGGGTAGAGATCGCGAGAAGGACAGGCGGGGGG
>NT_177066.1:203779-204307 GCF_000188095.3 Bombus impatiens | reverse complement strand
GGGGGGGGGGGGATATAGTGCAAGGGTACGAAAGACGCGCGCTCGAGAGACAGACGGGGGAGAGAGAGAGAACACGACATCTACCGTTGCCACGAGGAAATTTGACTTTCAGATTGGGGTTGCGCGAACCAACGGACAAAGAGGGCGGGCAGGGGGACAGGGCGGAGGGGCGAACACGAGGAACCCTAGCAAGAGTCGTTGTGTGTGCCAAGTCGGCGTTCGTGTGTCGGAGGAAGAGAATGTGCGCTAGAAAAGGGGGAGGTGATTCAGCACGATAGGGATGGGAGTACTGCACTCGGGTCGTTAGAGCTCCTAATGAGACCTCCGTCCTCTCTCCCTTCTGCTCGACTCTCTACCTCCGAGGTTCGTTCTCTCTTTCTCTCTCCCTTGCCCGCTATCCAGCAAACCTTCTTTCTCCTCGGACTTTGTCCCCCTTTGCGTCCATTCAAGGCTGTACGTTCCCGTTGCGCGTCTTCGAGACGAGCGCCGTGGACACTCTAACCGTGGCAACGGCCGCATCTTTATTCC
>NT_177066.1:200121-203759 GCF_000188095.3 Bombus impatiens | reverse complement strand
CAGCCGTAACGTAATCGCGCAGTTAAGGGGGCTCGTTCTCTTGCAACGGCCACCCCCTTCCCCTCCTGCCCTTCCGCTCCTTGCCGGCAGCTTGCCACCGCGAAACGAGCCTTCCGACGATTTTCCACAACTAACGAGCGTGAGAGCGACCACGAAACGAAGCCACGCTTTTAATTTCCGACCTCGTAACGACACTCGCGAGCTTCTCCGCGTTCCCTAAGCGTATTCTACTTTATCGCTCGTACAGGATAATCCTATACGATGATCGCAAGTGGCTACGATTCGTCGATTCGCTGCTCGAATTATCCACGACGAATTCGCATTTCCCAGTTTCCCAGATAAAGAATCGAGCATTTCCCAACGCCTGCAGACTCTACTACCGTACGCTATCGATCTAAGCCCATCGAAAGAGCAATCGAACTCGTGGAAACTCAACGAAGGGTGCGCGATGCTGAATCGACGTTCCTTCGAGCCGCAAGGAAAAAGTTTTACGTGCCGGCGGAAGCGAATTTCACTGCTAAAAGGTTGAAAGGGTGAATGGTGTCCCCTTCGCGGACCAGACCAGACCCTCGCCGCCGAGGGTTAACGAGAACGCGCGCGGCGCGGCCTTGTCACGGCAGGAATCTCTCCTTTTAATTCGTCGATGGAAAAGCAAGGCGCGTAATTACTTGGAATCGCGACGGAACGTCTTGCCGCTGATTTAATTATCTTCGCTATCGGTGGCCACGAATATCTCCTATCTCGGAACAGATAATCCCAGCGACAGATTAATTGCTACGAACGCATAGCGCAGACTGTGCAGCCCGACGCGTGCCTATCACCCTCTCTCACCTATAATTACGAACCGTCGGGCAGCCACGTTTGCTCTGATCTCGACTTATCGAGCCACAGCCGCGGGCCAACGCAGACACCGGCTGGCGAATTAACTTTGCGCGGTGGTGGCAATAAAGGTTATCGCGATATCTTTATTAATCGCGTTACGATGCTCGGCGAAACGTGTGCAACGAACGGCGATAGCTGAAACGGGGGCACTCGCCCCTTTTCACCACGAGGACCCCCCGTATAGCTAACAAGACCGGCGTTACGTCGAGTGGAGGCGTCACGCAACAAAGGAAATAAAAAGCTCGTTGGCTCGCTGGCTCTGTCGGTCGGTCGGTCGGTCGGTTGTGCGCGCGTTTTCGCTTGGGATCTTCACGAGGAAAAAATCCTCGCCAATGAGAATCGAGCGAGGACCGTGCGCAACGCGTTATCGTCGCGTCGTTTCGACGGAAAAGCGGTGTCGAGTTGCCAGGATTCCGTCCTCCCCTGTAATCGACGCAGGGTCAAAGTACCCTGTACCATACCGTAATTGTACACTGTCCATGCTAGAGAGTAATCCTCGGAGAAAAATCCGAAACACCGACCACGGATTCGTTTATAAATACCAGCGTGGATCTGCGGAACAATCAGGTCATCGAGCATCCAGCTCGGCGTGGTACCGTCGACGATACGATTGGATATTGAAATTTCGAGATCGATTTAATCGCGGTACTGTAAATAGCCCAAGAGTTTCGTAACAATCTCCGTGCAAAATCGCGTCGTTGGTCGGGTGAAATTTTCTTATTATCGGCCCAATTCCCCGACAGAATTTAATCATGTGTCGGTACAACCAATTTCTTCGCTAAATTAATTTCCAACGACGTTCGCTCGCCGGAGCAAATACATTCGACGGTCCATAGTTCTGTACACGACTACGGAATCTCCGTTTCGGCCTCCGCTCGACGAATCAAAGCGGGACAGCTGGTGTCCGCCGTCTCTCTGCGAAATAGTTGCATTCTAATATCGAGCCAGAAATCGATTTCATCGGTCAACATACAAACCACCGATATCGGGAACCACGCCACGGCCACGACTCGCCGACCGACTGCCTTCTTTCGCCGCGTAAAACGAAAAGCAAGATGCTCCGGCATTTGCATAATGCCGCTATTCGGATGTCGTCCAAGCGACACTGTCGGAATGAACAAACTTTGACTGCCGTTGGAAAAGAAATTGAAACGCCAAGAGATCGCGAGTCACCGATACGTCTTTATCGACCGAGACCATCTTCTTCCGTATCGCCGGCGAATAAGCCTACGACGAGCAAGTTTTACACCGGCGGGATAATCTCGGTCGCGGTATCGATGCGTTTCTTTCACGAATCGTAAACGTATTCCGAGCATGTTCCGTGGCTTTCAACCTTGTTACAGTTATGTAACAACTCCTTCTCCGCGCGAAAACAAGTCGATTGGAGTTTGAGAGAAAGACAGAGAGAAACCGGTAATGGGGTTGAAAAGCGCGAAACTTTGAAGCATCGTCTAATCATTAAACTTCCGGTGTGTGGGTGGCACGACGGTACACGTAGAAAATCAGGACAATGAAAATGTCCACGACGAGGAATCCGTGCGAAATTATGCGAAACTTTGACCAGAATAACGTATATACTTCTCCGTCTTCTCCTTCTTCTTCTTTCTACTCGTTCTCTTCTTTATCCATTCATTCTACGTGAGCAGTTTAGCAACGAGGAAATAAAGCGAGAAAACTTTCAACGCGTTTCAATGCGATTCGACGCAATGAAATTTTCTCGTCCCTTTTCTCACCTCGGTCGCGCGCGCTCCTTCTCTACCTCTTTCTCTGCCCACTTTTTTTTCCACTCCTTCCTCTGGCCTCCCTTTTCTCACTGTCACGGACAATTGCTGTCAATTGGGAAGGGTAATCGTCCACTCGAATGTATGCCAGTCGCTTATACAATTAACTTGGAATCACTTGGCTCGATTCTCGCCGACGCGACAGCAGTTTAACAAACGTTGGAAAAAGAGGCGCGCTTTTGTTGAACGATCGCGCGTTAAAGAACGCGAGAGAAGCCGAAAGAAATAAGGTCGATACGGGGAAAACATCGAGCCGAGACGCAAGTTCATCAGTGAGTCGATTTTTCATCTTCGCCCGATCACCGACGTTACCGTATATTACAGGAAATTGCGAATATTCCTGTATTTACCGTATCCTTTATACGTACAGATACACGTACACGTGTAGGTAGCTGGGAAAGACCAACGCAGACGAAGACATTCGACATTTTTACAATAAAGATCCCGGGGAAGGCGGTGGAGAGAGTAGCTTCTGCTCGCCAGAGGAACTCAAACTGGCTAATATACTTAACGCCCTGTCTCCTTATCCTTCCTCCGCTTCCCTTTGGAAGCAGTTACTTAGGAAAGCTCGCTGGCAAGGAAGAAGCTCGCTTTTCCTCCTGGCAAAGAAATCCTGAAGTGTTGCATTCTAGACAGAACCGTTACTCTTCGGGGCTAACATCCATGTACTCGTCGTCGGTCGCTCGAGCGGCGTCAAAGCGAAATCGAGGTCAAGAACGCGAGGCGACGAACGTTGTGAAAATTACCGAGCGAGACAAAAGGCAGAGGTGGCAAATAGCAGCTATTACGAGCGTATCTGAAACTGCGTGTACCAGCGAAACTGAAGAAGCAGCCGGGGTAAAGAGAGGAACGCGTTTAACGCAACGTAAAGACCCGAGATATTTAACTCTGTTCGCGGAGATAAATCTGTGAGCAGCGTTTAAGTCTCGTGGCAGCCGAGATGCAACGGCATCGTCATGAAATTACGAAACAAAA
>NT_177066.1:198709-199770 GCF_000188095.3 Bombus impatiens | reverse complement strand
TAACGCGTTTATCGACTTATTAAATTGTCCCTCCGTTCTGTTGTCGGCAAGTCGACGCTGGTCTATGTTTCGTCAAGACACATACGACGAGCTTTCACTCTGGTTACTTCCTATCTCTTTTATTCTGCTCTTTTTTCCCTTTACTTTGGATTTTTTACATTTATTGCGCGAGGCCGCGCAAAATATAGAGCAAAAACTGTACGAGCGTGACTTGCGCTTGGTTCGATGTGACCTGTTACACGGTACGGTACGGGCGATGCTACGAGCTCGAGAGGATAGGATCGAATTTGCGAGCGAGAAGCGTGAGCCAGTAGAGGGCTGTTGGAAAAAGACTCTAGAGAGCGGCGTCCTTTTTTGGGTTCAAGAAAGATTCGAATTAAAATGCTGCCGGCGGTGTGCACGTGGTTGCGAATGCTAATGAGCTCGAGCGCGCCACGGGCCTAGTAAATATTAATTACGAAATTAATAATAGCGCGCGGCTGAGAAGAGACGACGCTTCTGGGACGACTCTGCTTCGCCAGGATTTACGCGGCACGCGTTAAACGATCTTAATGCGAAACTTATTTTCTCTACTCCGAGCGGACAACTCTTCTCCCGGAGATGCTTGCCATACTTATTTCGTTTTCTACCTAAATCCCACTCGCCTATAAGCATATCCGTTCGATGTGCTTTTTAAACCACGGAACAGGTGTGAACGCTTCTTCTTAAGGAGTTCGAGACAATACGACACATCGTACGTATCCCGTGTTACAATCGCTCGATCCCTTTAACATTACGAACACGAGTCACAACGTTACATTAATTATTTATTCTATTCAACGTTACAGCGGCGATGGAGATTAGCGATATGCCGCCCACGTTTACGTAATACCCGCAGCCGGTGAATATAAATCCTCTTCCTGTGAGGGACAGGAACTGCTTCGCGTCTTCGTGAACGAGATTCTGTTCAAACGAAATTTTGTCACTAATAAGAGCCACGTGTCTGTATCTACCAATCTGCAGAAAAAAAATTCTGCTGATTCTTTTAACGCGTGCTATACGATCAAGAAATATGGGGGGGG
>NT_177066.1:191617-198366 GCF_000188095.3 Bombus impatiens | reverse complement strand
TAGGGGGCGGAGAAATTTTGCAAACGATAAGGTCGACTATTTTTCCCGCTAGCTCGACACGTTTAATTATAACGAGAAATCCAAACAAACTTTGAAATTACGTCACGGTACCCAGTGGCCTAGTGACTTTCAGACGGAAATAACGTATTAACCAGAATGCTATTCGCTTCCACGTTGAATAGAAGACAAAACGAACCGTGAACGAAGGTAACGTTTTCGTCGAGATCTTTTGTGCCAATTATAGGGCACCGTCGCCAAGCGGAAATTACTTCGTTAATCCCAGCGTTCTTCGCCGCAGGAAATCCGCGCTATAGTTTCACGAAAAATAATTAAAACCTCTCGTTGCGCTTTTGACGCTTTCCGATCGCTAGCCCGCCGGCTTTATGCTCCGTGATTACCGAAATATAACAGAGCGAGGTCAATCGTTAGTTCCGCGACACCGATCAAAGATCGAAGATAAAATTCGCAGAATAAACGTTAGAAGCGATCAAAAACGATCGCGGTTTCAACGCCAACGTTATCATTAATCCGTTATTGCAGAACGAAAAACGGGTAACACCGAATATGAAACGGTCTCTGGTCCGTTGTTCCTCGAATTTGTCGATAAATCAATCGAAGCGAAATGTTTTAAACTCGATTTATCTTCATACAAAACAGACGGGTTTTTACAGAGAGCCCCGTAATAAATCAATTGACGCACCGTACACGTGTACGCTCGATTAAAAATAATCAAACGCACGCAGAGCTGAAAACGATCGTTGGTCGATCAAACTTTCGCAAGAGAGTACGAGGTTACACGGCTACTCGTTTCCATGCTGCTGCATCCTGTCCGTGAATATTATTCGGCGCGTACTAAACGCAAATTGCTCTCCCTTTCCATGCTCCCACACAAAACGGAAGGAAAACAACAAAAAAAAGAAAAGATTTTTTTGTTTCTTTATTTTATCCTAAAAACCTTGCAAACACGAGTTTTACAGGGTTTCTATGCTCGACTAAGACGACCGTTGTCCAATGGCCAGGAATTGGAATTTGCTGGGAAGAAAGGGAAGATCGACAGCGTACGCGAATCGAATTTACGAAGCAACTTCACGCGAGTATCCGAAACGTTCGTTCGATCCTTTCGAATCTCGACCATTTATACCCTTCGCTCCGCGTTGCTAATTTCAAGCCCGTAAAACCTACAGAGGCGGAAGAACGTTCAGATTACGGTGTACTACTTTTCACCGACAGCCACTCGAGGCCCGGCTGTCGCGATGGAAACACGAGAACATTAGTTCTGTCCTACCATGGTTCCCTGGAATATTTTTCCGATTCTCGGTAACACTCCAACGACTGATATTTCCACTGGGCGGTGTTCGACTACGAGAAATCGATGGACGGTCGGCCTTTTGCCTCTTACAGGCAATGTCAGCTTAAAACTCTGGTAATTGTTGCTGCAGGATTCCCCTTGGTAGCGGATGAGGGAGAACGCGCGTTCGCATCGATCCACGATGCCTCATCGATCTCGCCAATTTAAAAAGGTCCCCGACGACGAGGGTGCAACGTGCGGTGTCACAGAGCGCAACGGGACGATAGGTTACATCGACGAATTTCCCAGTGGTCGTCGCGCACCACTATACGACACACGCTTTGGACACGAAGGGTGACGCACACGTATGTATTGTCAGCTCGCGTCGCGTCGTACGCGCGCGTACATGCATATTCACACGACTGCAAAGTGCCACACCCTCCAACGTAGGATTTACACACGTACGCAACGCCACAGCCACCGCGTTGCACCACCGTGTGGTCTGACCGAGACTGCAAAGGGGAACGGAGACAGAGAGGGAACCGAGAGACGATGGGTATGCGGCATAGAGGGAGCGGTCCCACAGAGGAGAGTTCTACGCGTGGAAACTTTGCGGTGCAGTTAAGCTCCACCGTTTGCTGTTTACCATTTGCCGGGAACATACGAAATTCATCCGTCGTGACCACACGCATCGATGTCGATCGATATAGGCCGACTGCTTTCCCAAAACCGCGCATTCTCTCGCGCTTCAACCCTGATAACCTCCGGTTGGTAACCTGCGTTATTCAAGAGGTATCGATCATTCCTCCGCCGCCGATGATCGCCGATGGCGATGGTCCGAGTCGAACGAGCCGACGTTCCAACAAAGAACGAGCCACCAGCCAAGATATCCACTGCTTCTTCCGTAGTAGTTCTGATTCCGTTTCCAGGGATTCAGCATGGAAACCGATGGACGATGAAAGTGAGCGCCGCTGGAATTCGATTGCTTAACCGGAACAGGGGATGCGAATCTCGAATCGAGATTTCATTCGTATCTATGCTTTCGGTAGGTATTTGCGTACGACAAGCTGATGGAAAGGCCGAAATTCGCTCGGATGGAGAACACGCGACCGCGAGATCGCGTCACGAGTTCGGAGGTCGAACACCTTTCGAAATTCGGTACTCGATCTCGCGAACGCCGGCGATATATTTCCGTTGCTCGAGCGGGCTTGCATCGAGGAAAAAGAAAGTACGAGGCGAGCGGCAGGCGACAGGACGAGAGAAGCGCGAAACCGTGCGAAGGATCAATTACGGGAAAGAGAACGAAATGAAATACGCGAAAGTTTGTCGAATGCAGCTGCAGTCGCACAACTTTGCCGCGCGATGTTGCTAGCGCAGCTGTGTCACCCCTCTGCCCCCATCGATGCTCCTTCCAGTCTTCTCACGTGCAAACCCTCGCACCCTTATTTTCTCCCACCATTTAGCCGCCGCCGTCGCTCTTTTTCGACTCGACTGACCCAATTCTCTGAACTTCTCGAGTTCAGTCAACGTCGAGCGAGAAATCGTTCGGGTTTTTGACCCTTGTTTCGCTGCTCGTCGCTCCACAGCTCGGCCCATATGGTTCTATCGCCGAGGCAATCTTGACTTTTTAATTCGTCTCGAAAATTCCAATTCGCCGGTCGTTGCTCGGATCCCCTGAAAATATGGTTCGCGTCTGTCTACCAATAGAGGCTGTAGCGCAGGGATTACCGAAGAATTTATTCGTTTCTCCGGCAACGAAAACTTTCGGGTCGTTAATTTCCGCGAGAAAAATGATCAGGGAGCGTCGGCCGAACGCCGCCGATCAATTTTCACTCGTCGAGCAATTTCGATATGGACTTTATTTTCGATTTACAGGGAAACTTTGCCGGTCGGCAGTCGATCGACCCAACGCGGATGTCAAAACACCAGTCGAAACAATATTCCGCCTTCGGCTAAGCAAAATGCACGATAATGGAAGAAATTCGAAACCACTGACACGCGTCTAGTTAATTAACATTATAACTTGCAGCTTCGGGCGTTATTTACATACAGAATTGTATGATATATTCAACGCGTGATATGAGTATTTTTTAATTGAAGCATAATTATCCTCTAAATGTAACAACATTGCACAGCAATCTCGTAATTTCCCATTCATATAGTTTAATTATTAATCAAGACAAGTTACGCGCGCTATTTTCATCTAAAATACATTGATCAATCGCGTATCGAACAGGGAACGAGAAGAACAGAACGAACCGAAGAAAATTCGTATGGCAGAAATTTCGAAAGCGCACAGAGTAGTATTGCATCGTCGAGGCAATTCGCGAGTATCGGGAACGATCAAGGATCGCAAAAGACTTAGCCTGGAAAATCGATAGAAGTTTTTTTTTTGCTGTCTGAAATTGTTTTTCGCAGTACAATCATCGCCGATACCGAGTCACGAAACAACGGTTGAACGCCGGTACCTGGTAATTAGCTCGCACTGTAATTGAATTATTAATCGAACTGCGATACGTGCTCGGTCCAGCTTGAACCAGGAGTAGGCGACAACCGAATATCTACGCATTGTATCGACATTGACAGAGTAAAAAACCATTGACGCGTAACTCGGCTGTATATAAGCTCTGGCACAAACTTTGTTACGCCTAGTTGAATCGTACGTTTCGGTGACTCTGTCGATATAACGAAAGGACATGTTCGTCGGTGCGCAATAACAATTCGTTAAAATACAGTTAATTAAACGCTAATTTACGAGTTCTTCGGAAGAAAAGCCGCAACCTGCCGCTCGGCGAACGGAGAAAGAAGAAATTCGCCCGATAGACAGAAGGAGGGACGGGACCGAGCGAGAGGGTTGCGTCAAGGCAAACAGAGAAAATAGAGAAAGAGAGAGAGAGAGAAAGATGGGGAAACACCGAGCAAAAAAAGGGGTAGAAATAAAAGTCGATGGGGTTACTGAGAACGCGAGCGTGGCTTGCGCGTTCATTTTGAAAAGTAGGTGGAATAAATCAGCGATGCGGACATGCTTGAAAAACGAGGGAAAGGAAAGAAGCCAAAGGGTTCCGTCGCGTTCCATCCCCGCGACCGAATCTTTCTTTTTGAATCGAAAACCCGTACTAATCGGAATACCACGAGCACGGACGATCGTTCGAAACACTTGGACCATCGAAACGATACCCATCGTTTCGTGCTACGTCGAAAATATCGAGAAGAGTAAAAGCAGAAACGTTTTCGTTGGAAACACGAAGAGCGTGAAAACTAGATGATCGGAGGGCAAATAACGATGCTCGGAAGTACCTATGTGGCGATAAACGCGATGGCGCCGGCTGACACGTGACACGCCAACATCCAGGTCAACTTCCGACACACGCGACTTTTACCCCGTCCATCCATCCATCGATAACCTCGAGGGCAATGATTCAAGAGCACCGAGTCGAGTGTGCTACACGGGTTAAATTAAAAATTAAAAATTTACATTCCGGATGGCTCTTGCAACGAAACGGTTAGTTTCGTCCCTGGTTCGATAGTTTTATTCGCGAGCGGCGTAATCGGGAAAAACCGGGCAATAGCCGGGTATCTTCGTAAATAACGAAACAAGCGGATTAACCTAAATTTGTTCTAGCGAGAGATATACGAGTCTCGGCTAGTTCGCAGAGGATAGAGTTTCGTGCAGTTGCACACCGCGATCGGTGAATCGCGGAACGGTACACCGCGAGGAAAGTGGCAGTCCGCTAACAGATGGAGCAAACGTTGACATTCCCGTGTTTCCAACAGGAAGACCATGCATCGATCTCTCGCAACTTGTAAGCCATCAGGATCGAACGGCGTGCACAACTTCCGATGCAGCTGTATTTGCCCCGCTGAATCGTCGATTAGGGCTTGTTGCCTTCTCGCGCACACAAAACTTGACATCGTTTCGCTCGGAAGATCGGTTCGTTCGCTCTTCTACCGGAGTAATTTAATTTTCATTGGCTGAAATTGGCTGGAAGGAGACTTTGTGCGTAGGAGTCCCGGTGGGAAACGACGAGTCGTAAAAAAATACTTAGAACGGGGAAATCTGAGAGAATCGGTCCACCGATTACGGTTCAATTAACTCGCCGGTGAAACTCTGCTCGTCGTAAGTATACGAGAAACGTTTTCATTCGACCTGCTTAAAGTTATCTGCTGTTTGAAAGCAAAGCTGTATAATTAGTGCTTATTAAAGTAACGTCGTTTCTCTCTCGAGTCGCGCTCATGCGAGTAACGTTTGTATCATTTTTTAAAGCGGTAGGAACTTGGTAGCGGGACATTACGTGCACGGTCAGATAAGAATGTATACTTTAATTAATGTGTCTGCCGGAGAGTGAAGTATAGAGTAGTAGAGTATAGAGAGCGGGTCAGTGACGTCATCGACCTAGTGCCGGCCGAAGCGGCGAGCCCCATAAGCCAATAATTTCAAAGTGCCGGTGAATCGGTATACGGTGTAAGCGCGTGGCGCCCTATCGTTGCGCCAAGCATTTATTCCGACCGACCCTCTTATCCGGGTTCACCCAGGGTTAATTCCGAGGGCATAGGAACCTGGATAGGATGATTCGGAATGTATGCGTCACCTACCCGCCTCGCTATTTTATTCCGACCGAATAAAAAGAACGAATCCATGCTATGGCGGATCCTATGAAAATTTTATAGGCGCTGGAAAATATACGAGTGTTTCGAGGCATTAAATAGCTGGCGAGCGCCAGTACTCCGGCTGCGGTGAGATTATTTTTATCTCTTCGCGGAACGTCGGGAGGAATATAATCTTGCCGCGTATAGACGTTAATTAAGTTTCACTGTGCCTTTGAAAATCGGTCATTGCGGGGAGAACGAGACGACTGGCAAGAGGGCGGCAGGGGCGGGCTGTTTTCGCAGGATCGTCTCGTGTATCGATTCGATTAATTTCGTTGGAAAAACTGTCCCGTAGATCGAATTAAAAAAATTATCCGGACGCTACGTTTGGACACGCGGCAAGGTTATTCCGTGCACGAGTTCATCGCGATGGTATGATTTTTCAGCAAATTTCTCTCGCGTCGCTCCGCCTTCCTCGTAGTCGATATTTGTAAACTCGAGTGCATCTGGAATATAAAATCTCAGGAATACGAGCACGACTCGGAATCACTTTTACCCACGAATTCAGGTAACGTACTCTGAAACGTAATATATGTTTATACGGCATACAGGCTCCCACTTTGCTTGCGTGTGTGCACGACGTGGATAAGCAAGTGGATGGAACCGTCGTCGATTGTTCCTTTTTTAGAGTATTCGCGCATACGGAATTCGCGTCACTCAACGCCGCTCTCGATCCTAACTCACCGCGCGCGCATTCCTTCGACGGACAGCATCGATTTTCTCCGGGAAAATTCAGCTCGATAGCGTTAAACGAAACGCGCCAACGGATCGCGCGATCTGCGCTAGGAAACCGACAAATTGCCTGACTATCGGC
>NT_177066.1:185399-191018 GCF_000188095.3 Bombus impatiens | reverse complement strand
AGCGATGGTGACGGTGATGGTGATGGTTTTGGGAACGTACAATCGAGCAACCAAGGGCAGAAGGCCAAACCGAAAACGCGTCTACCTTTCTTTTGACGTTCGTAAAATTTTGGCGACCAATTGTTGGATAAATGTTCGATTGAAAGTTTTGCCAGCGTGATGCGAGCGCGTTCAACGGAGTCCCATGTATTTGAAAAGCGCATACAAGCGAACAGGGCCGAACGAATTTCGAGCGCGATGCAAGCCGAGCGAAATCCAATCGACACCGACAACGCCGAAGTCAAATATTTAAACGGAGATTCGCGTGGGTCGAGCTGCAACCTCCCAAAAAATGCCATTAATCCGTGTTTAACTTTGATTAATTCGCGGAACGGTCTATTTCACTTTTTCGATTCAACGCTGTGGACGCGTGCGACCAAGACTCGTCGTTGGCCGAAACCATTCAAACCGATGGAAACAAGAAAGAGAAAGAAAAAAAGCAGTCGCTTACCGCGAATTTGCTACGTTGCATAATTAAGCGATCTGCCGGCGGCAAAATATGAAACTCCCTGACAAACAATAACGGGCTTGGTCGGATCGTTACAGCCGCGCATACTTCACGCGTAAGATACGATCGCGAATCTTTGGAAAGAACGTGAGAAAAGAAGGCAGCGCCCGATTAACCAGGTGAAATTCAAATTTTGTCGTGTTGCGGCCGTTAATAGTGATTTAAAGATGGCGTAACCAGAGAGTCGAGAGCCATTGGCTTCACTTCGTGCTGCTACTCGGCCCTTGCCAAATATTTACGCCGACCCTAACACGCCCGACGTCGTGAACTAATACCTTACCCTGTAATTAGCACACGGCGTGCTTCGGAGACTGATAATTATGCACCAAGGCTGTGCAACGACGTCGTTCCTGTACACCGCCGGAACCCCCGAGTGTGTAACCGCCATTAGCAGTACATCAGAGTCGCTACAATAGCCCCGTTGCTCTGCAGTCCACTCTTTGCTAAAGAAAGAAAACCAAGGAGAGGGAAGAAAGGAGAAAAGAAAAGAAGAGAAAAGAAAACGCATTGCGACGCGCGGTACGCTACTTTTCCACGACGAGAATCTCGTCGACGCGTTCGATTCGATTCTCTCGCGACTAAAAGGATAGAGATACACCAATGCAACGCGTCCCAAGAAAATGAAAAATACGTTTCTCGAAGGAGATACTCGAAGGTGCAATTTCGAACGATAACAAAGCTCCTCTCCGGAACGATCTTTCATGCGACTAACAGTTTTTTTTTCTTTTTTTTTTTTTTATTTATATGCACCGTTAAACCTCACTGACGCGATTGCCCGCGTGTGTTCGATGCGAGCGATAAATCTCCTCGAAAATATTGCCGAACGTCAATCTCGCTTGCCAAAACTCGGTCGGAAAATAAAATACAGAAAGACGTGGGAAACGTAGGTAGGTACTAGACGACTAAATCGTCTCTGTTAGGAAAACTGATTTAAAAAAGGAAAGACGAAAACACTAAAAAAAAAAAAAGAAAAAATGTAAAATGAAAAAAAAAGAACGAAAATCGGAGTAACGGAGTATATTGGAGAAGGATTGTTTTAATTAGGAAACAAAAATCGAACGTACGTACATTTTTCCCTGAAATTTTTCGAA
Source organism: Bombus impatiens (assembly GCF_000188095.3). Taxonomy (NCBI): domain Eukaryota; kingdom Metazoa; phylum Arthropoda; class Insecta; order Hymenoptera; family Apidae; genus Bombus; species Bombus impatiens. The sequence goes on along the minus strand of NT_177066.1, from coordinate 189,380 downwards.
ATTACGAACGTGTATGAAACAGATATTTCTTCTGGCAAACAAGAGCACGGAGAAGCTAGTTCGATTTTGATTCAAAAACTCGTGCTCCAGGCTTTTTCCTGGGACAATACGAAGTTCCTTCGATCCGGGAAACACGGGAACGGGAGAAGGAGGAAATTCGGGAACGATTTGGCACCGAGGCTGGCCTGGTTTCGTTCGACTTTCGATTATCCTTGTCGCCGATGGCAAAGCGTATCACGGAAGAAAGACAAAGGGGGTCGAACTTGCACTTTTTTTTTTGCCACGTGTCCAAACGGATCACGAACCAATAAGTCAAGCGGACGAACCATAACGGTTTTCAGTTTGGGATGGCTACAAAGTGAAACTTATGTTCCAGCTTTGTTCGAAGATCGAACGACAATTCGAAACGGAGGAAAAAGGGTAACGAGAAAAAACGGTGAATTCTGTCGGCAAAGAAAATAGACGACGCTCGCATCTCGGACGCAATTTCTGAAATTGCCAATAAAACTGACGCTACGTCGACATCGTGCGCGATGTGTGCAGGAACAAACGCGGACTGGCCTGGATGCTCGTAACGACGGATCGTCGATGGAATAACTGATTGGCCCGCGATATCGTACTTCGTCCGAGTGGCGTCGACAGGGCTTGCTCGTTTAACGCCATAGGTGATGAAATACCCTGCGCGTTGCGAAACTTTTCTTCCAATCCCAAGGTATACGAAACCGTATCAATTGAATTTCCAACTAAATTTTCGCCGATGGCTAAATTTGATCGAGTGCTGGTCGAGACGAAAGCTCGGTACACACGTACAAATACGGAGTAGTAGATTCTTTTATCCTAATGAAATTCATAGAAATGGTATCGTACACAGCATTCGAATAGCTCGTTTCAACCACCAGTAATACCGGTTCCTGGTTAACCCAAATACGTTCGCCGTTTGACGAACAATAAACTGGCCGCGTTTATTGTCCAGGGTTTGTGATCAAATTCCGAACAGAGCGCGGTAGCTTGAACGAAAAGCGGCGGCAGATTTGCTGAAAATTATACGCCTGGTGAGGTCGAGAAATTTTTTTTTTTTTCCTGCAAATTTTATTACGCCCGAAACGCGGTGTACTTTTTCAAAAAGGAACGATAAATCGGTGTTGGTGCGAAAAATAATTTGAACATTTCAGGCGCACGGGAAAATAGACACCGGCAAATGAAAACTACAAATACAAAATGAAAGTAAAAAAACGTGTACCAAGCGGAAACGCGGCTTTCTTTGAAATGCTTTTACAGGGATGATAATTATGAATTGTATCCGCGCAGCACACCATGCACTGTCAATTTTCTGAACGCATGATACGTAATAAATCAAAACCATACACCATCGGCCAGCCAATAACTTTCGAGTCCTTTGTTCTCGCAAATTAACCCATAAAATTCTGCCGTATTTCCTTCGAATTCGTCGATAATCGTTTGGGCAAAAACGTTCATTGAAGAAGAACTATGCAGAGGCTCGGTGCAATACTGTATTACATAATTAAATCGTACTTGTGGAGTTTCGTTTCAGGAATTTTTCTCTTTCGCGATCCAAACAAACCCGTTTCCGCGAGCGACAAGGAACAAAACGACGGAATTAATAATCCGACGATAGGGCGTATTAAACGGTCGCGCAAAACGTCATTCTACAAGCTATAAAAAAGACGCGGTATTCGATCAGTCCAAGGTTTTCGATGCTGAATAGCCGAGCACTTCCGGCCGATCGTGAAACTCTCGATGCGTGACGCCGATCATCCAACAGTAATTAAGCGGCTAACGACATTCGTCAAATTCATCTCCTGCTACTTTCCAGCCATCAATTTTTATTAAAGCGACCGTATTTAAAATGCTCTTGCCTTTCCTTCCTATCGGTCGATCGATGAACCCTTTCAACGTCCACTCACCGTGCCCCAAAGGGCAAGCGTAAGGTTGAAGGAAATCGGAGGAAAACGAGTAAAAGAGGCTAGAAGACGGGGAATAAGAAGAAAAAAGCGAACAAGACACGTACGGTCAGCCACGAGGGAAGGAAAAGAAGATAACGAACAAACAAGGGGGAAAATGGCGAATAAGGAGAAGGTCGTAAGAGGCGCACGTGCCCAGACAGCGCAGCGCAGATGCGACGTTCTTAAAGCGTTAAGTACACGCCACTATTTTCCGTGGGATTAAAGTCGGAAACGAAGGAAAGCCGCGGAAGAAAAGAATGGAATTGGCGGAGTAACAGAGAGGCGTGAGAGGAGGGGAGAGAGAGACGGGACCTTGAAAAGAGAGATCGGTAGAATTTTACGGGAACAACGCGTGGCTACGGTACCCCATGTAGTCGGGAATCTCACCGAGAAGCTCTTGTTACGCGCTATATTTTTATTAACACGTCCAGTACAGACCGAATGGACTTTGCCGCTAGCTCGAGTTGCTAATTTTCCAAATAACTGAGAACATAACTGGAAAGGGTTGGTTCAGAACTCCGGAGCAAATTTTAAATGCGGAGTAGACGGCAAGCGAGAAAATCCTGGTTACCTTTTAACTAGCAGCGCGCATTTCCTTCATAAAAAATACACACACGCTCGCGCATCGCGTTTTGATTTCGCCGGATTAAAATCGCGAACACTGCCCCTTAAATCCCGTGAGGTGATTAACCTTCTCGCAACGGTTCAAGTATTCGCGGCATGTGAAACAGACCACGGTGTTCTTTCGGAACGAGACGTCGCATTACATCTTTTTTAGCGTACGCGTCCTTACAACGAATAACGCGAATTCGATAAACACGTTGTCGTGTTAATAAAGGGCCAATAAGTAACGAGCTTTTCTTTGTTTCTTCTTCTCCTTTTTCCATACTCGTTTGAAATTTCCAAAGGAAAATTTGTTCTTCGAGATATCCTAAAGCACGACGACGTTCACAAAGGCGAATATCACCGAGACGAAACGATCGAGAGCACTCGACAAAGGTCCGATCGATGCGCAAACTATTCGAATACGTAACGCGTAGATAGCCCGATGACAATTGGTATGGATGTGCATACCCTTCGAAAACTATGCTCCATTTCCAATTAAGGAGTCATTGTTCCCAACGGAACGTTCGTGGCCGTGATATTACAGTCGGTCGCCGATAGTTGCGTTTGCGGCTGCGTTTCTGAGGAGCAACATGCGTGGAGAACGATAGCAGTTCCTTCGCTTATCCCGCAGTCGTACAATTTGCATGATGAGACGGTAAAGCCGGATTGGGCCGGCTCGCCCTGAGAACGGACCCTTCTCCGCTCCCTTCTCTCCCCTTTCTCATCCTTTCCAACCCCGTCGGTCTAGTTCGCCGTCCGTTTTGTCTCTTTCATACTCTCTTTCGCCGTTTCGGAGCAGCCCTATCTCTCTTCTCTTCGCTCCGTAGCTCGCAGCCGTACATTCGTTATCTCTCTCTCAGCACATAGCTTTTCCATAATCTCTCTCAACTATTCTACCTCGCAGAAGAGATAGAGACAAATATATGTGCTCGCGGTACGACGAGAAAGTCGTAAAAGGGGGGATGGGATGGCGTGGAGCCACGGCAGAACGACAAAATTCTATCGACGCTTGATGCATCGCTGGCACCCATCTACGAGCGCGAATACCGGCAACTGCTATATTGGAAATCGAGCAAAGGGAAGGTGGATTCGTTGACACGGTTCTAAGTCGATGCGAACGAACTTTATTCCACGATAATTACAGCACCGTCTTAATTATATCGTGCACTTCGATCGAGCGCCTTCTTAAAATCAAAGAACAAAACGCTTCTTAACCCTGGAACTAACACCATGAACAGGTCAATTTCCCGGCTTGTTTAAATATTAAAAATCGAAAAGAGCCGCACAACGGGTAATCTCTCCCTTTTCTTCCTTTTCTCTTTCTGTCCATGCTTTATCCCTTCCAGTAGTCGCTTTTTTCCAATCACGAAATGCCAGACGAACTTTAACCTTCGAAAATGTAGCGGCGGCC
>NT_177066.1:172952-184831 GCF_000188095.3 Bombus impatiens | reverse complement strand
GCCGCCGACGAGTCTCGCAAAAATACTAAAAAGAAGAAAAAAAGAGAAAGAAAAAAAGAAGAAAGGAGGGAACAGCGGCGCAGAGAGGGTACAAATGGATCGCTGCTTAACGCGATTTCGCGTGTAAAGGTCAGCCCATGAAAGAGTGGAAAAGAAGGCCGGACGTGAAATAATGCATGGGGCATCGACCATTGCTCAAGGGGAACAAATAACACGCGTGGAATTGCAAAGAATCCAAGTAATCGTCGAAAGAAAGTTGGGCCGGTCTAACGACTGGTGCGATGGCACGAGTATCGGCGTGGAGAGAGCTCGCGTGTTGGATTAAATTAAGTGGATTAGTAAAACGGAAAGGGAGGCAGGCGAAAGTACGGGACGACAAATTCTATCGATTCCCCGACGTGCTACCAGCAGATATACATGCTCCATCCAGCATGGGGGAAGATATTGGAAATGGCAATCGAGCATCGTGGGACGAGGTATGAACCGCTACCACCACGCGACCACCTTTGTTCTACCACCGTATTACTCGCTGGTCCTGAGACTTCGAGTCATGCCGGAACAGACGGAGAACGATGACACCTCGAAATGCCACGGTCTGAGCGAGTTTTGTCCCGATCCTGCGTGCTTTCGTGTCTCCTTGGCATGCAGGTAGTCGGTTGACCGTCCCTTAGGGGGAGGGAACAGATGTGCGCCGGTCTGTTTCAATAATGGAAACTATTGGGGTTATTCGCCTCGACCATTTTAGTGTTTGGCACGAGTAACGACGAGGCAGGTGAAACGATAGGCTTGCTTCATATTTCACGGTTATGCCTACGACCGTTGCCCGTGCAAACAACGAGGAACCTTGGAAAATGAAATAGCCGAGTAAAAATGTATCAAGGAGCGGAGCAACGTTGTTTTCGAACAACGTAATTATGAAATATCATCGGATTACTCCTGATCGTTCGATCAAAAGACATTAGCGTCACGAATTTGATTCTCTCGGGTCAGGTTTACCTACTTGTGGTATCTTAGACGTTGAAGTTGTTTTCTCGACGGATCGAGCACGGCTGATAAATTCTCAACAAGACGAAGTCGGACAACAGTCTTAGTCGTGTTATTCTCAACTCCACTTAAGCCAAGATGGTCAAAGATAATCGCGCAACTTTCCTGCTACCAAAGCGCGAGAAAAGTTCAAAATCATACGGAACTTTTTCAACTCGTGAAACGCGTTTTCCGCGTTTAACGAATCGACGACTGGATCGTCCATTTTACAACGTACACGATGTTACGTACGATTTGTGCGTCGAGGTTCGGGCAACGACGATAGGAAAGGGACGATGACCCGCAAAATTTCGGGATCGTCTTGGTCGATGGCATTATCATCGTTGCGCGTGCATAACTTTGTGCTCTCTTGACTGTGCCAGCAGCCGGCGAGGTATTGATCGGCTGAACCCACGAGGACCACATGGCGACTCCAAGTTCGTGCGACTTCGTGCGAAATCGGCACCCCTCGTGCCTAACATGGCGCCCGTAGGCGGTCACGTGGTCGCCACCCCCTCACTACCACGCCACTACCACTAAAACAGCGGGCGCACTCGACCACCACAAGGGATATATGCAGCTACCAATTCGTCTCTCTCGTTTTCTCGCTCTTTCTCTCGCTCTTTTTCTTCCGCACTTGCTGTCTCGCAAACCATGTCCTCTTCAGGGCGACTTAAATATTTGCACGGCCAGGTTCAATTAGATATTACACCGAAAGTTTGACCGCACCGCGATAATGAGAAAGCTGTCCGTCCATTTGTTGCTAGCACCTAGCCGACACTGAGAAACTGATTTTTCCCCGCTTGAAAATTCAACCATTTCTGAACCACCGAATTTTATCATTTCTCATCCGTATTTCACGACAGCTCCAAGGCAAAAATACCGCTAGTCTTGTCATTCGAGTCACATGGCTCGTTTCTCTTCTGCAAAATGATCCGACAACTAAATAGATCCTCTGCCGACTACGTTTTCGGCTCGTTTTTCCTCGAAACCAGCGTTCGTTTCCTTTTTTCCTATGTATATACACTTCGCCGGCGTCTCTGTACCATTTTGAAGCAACGCGTATAGCGGGTAATACTGGGAGAAAGAAGCGAGTCGACTTTTAGCCACTCCTTCAAAGTTTGGCTTAATTAATGAAACGAAAGGAGCAGTGAATTTTTAACTCGCGCAAGTTAAATCGTAAAACGGTGGAGCGCCGCGTAAGTTTGCCAGCATAAAATAATGTGCTTTTTGGATCGTCCCGCTGTATTCCAGTTGACGGGACAAGCCTGTAAGCGTTACATTAAATTTGTACCTTTGAGCGCGATCTAGTTTTCCTTGAAACGAAACGAGCTAAACTTGATATCTGCGAGGCTTTTGCATCAACATCCGCTTTCGTCTTTTTTCTACGTGCCAGGCTTTCCTAGCAACTGGCATTCTAGCGACTGCTGCAATCCTACAGCGGTGCACACGGCCGGTCGATCGTACGTGTATCGGACATCTTAAGCCACGATATTAGGAGGATGCGGCGATAGAGAAAGAGAGAGCGAGGCGACAGAATCGAGGGAGAAATGCAGACACGAAAGGACGATGGGAGAAGAGGAGGGTGTCGGGGCGTTTCGGAGAGCCAACGGTGCCCGACTCCAAGTACCCTCCGGACACCCTCCATTTGTCCCTACTATTCCCACCCTTAGCCTTCCGCTATCTCACGACTGACGCATCGTCCTGCAGAACAGGAGGGAGACGAAGAAAGAGATAGAGAAAGAACGATCGATCTTTCAGGATGCCAGTCGTACCGACGACCGATTGAAAGGTTTCTGATTCCTGACTCGAGGCGAGAAATCCTGACTTGGAAAGAGGCGAACGGTCAACGAGCTACAAAGGTGGATATGAATGGGGCCGATTTTTAAATGCACCGGCTTGCCCCGCTCGTTATCGAATATCCCGTAATTCTCTCTAAAAACGTTCCTCTCACTCTCTCTCTCTCTCTCTCTCGCTAAATCGCGCTACCCCTCTGTCGTCGTGTTGCCCCCGACCATATAAATTCGCACAACGAATCGCGAAAAACCTATAGCGAAACTGTAGTTTCACGCGGTGTAGTTTGTCGAGGTACGTGATACGACGATGGAAGAAACACCGTGTTACCGGAAGCAGCGGAAAAAACACGAGACCGACTTCAGCCACGCGAAAAGGGAAACCTCGGAAGTGTAAACTAAAAACGAAACAAAAGTCGAACGTTTCAGAAGTTAATAGATAGAAAGCAAAGTGGATCGGAAAGGACACTGGTTAACAAGAAACCATCGGAGGTACCGTTCGTGATTTCATCAAGCACTTTCGAGATAACGGAGGAGAAAATTAATAACACGAGGAACGTACGTGTATATCGAACTAATGTTTCAACCGACGGATCGTGTACACAGCCGTACGATCAGACAAGATACGCGGCACGGTGACGCATCCTGCGGGATACTCGAGAGACCGATCGATCTCGCTGGACACGAGTCACCGGCTACGGCAATGACCGCTGGCGAAGGCTCGGTAATATTTTCGTACCCTATTAACGAGATAACCCAATATTTTTAAAGCGATATTTGAGAGAAAATCTGCCAAGTTTGTACGGTCGGTGAAACAGTCACGACATAAAATACCAGGATATCGTACTTATCTTTATCGTGTTACAACGATTGCGGTAATTATCGTCGTAAATAACACGGAACGGTATCGTTCTGGAAAGTCTCTTAGATTTACGACAAACAGGGTCGTAATCCAAAAACGATTTTGGATCCTGTCGAAGTTAATTAACCTAATACGCGGTTGCGGTTTCCTATGAAATTTCCATGAAATTGGCCGAGAAAGACTACTACCATGGATCGCGCTCGAGCTTCCCGGGTTAATGGAAGAGTTTCATTAATAGTTGATAGGGAATCGTAATAGAAAAATGATTATCCGATAAATATGGAGAATAGACCAGTAACGTGTCAAGCGCGTGGTCAACGACGAGATCGGACATCGCGATAGGAACTATACCACACGACTCGGAAAAGTTTTCCCCAAAAGCTCGTTGGGGCTTGTAAGTTTGGCTCTCGGTATCTTCCGTAAAAGCGCTTCTGTTCCCTAATTAACGCACGAAAGCACACGTCGAGGGGCAGATCGTCAGAACCAACTTTAAAGTCGTTCTGGGATCTTGTGTAATCTGTGCGAGGGAACATTTCCTCGGTGAAACGACTTTTACGCTTTCCCGTGACTTTGAAGGAAAAAGTCGGAAGAAAATTCGCAAAAATTCGTTGGCGTTTATCGCGTTTCAACGACGCCGATACCGATTAGATTTCGAAAAGATGTATCCCGCTCGGATTCTTCCGACTAAAATATCTTATCGCGCGAACAAAATTTATCAAGAAATTAGAGGCGCTCGGTCGAAACGATAATAATCGTAATTTCGCGTAAACTTTCTCGAGTCGCCGATGAAAAGCTTTTAAAGAACTTAACGATATACTTGCGAAGAAACTAAAAGGGGGCCGCCGACTCAAAAGGAGAAACGGGGAGAGAAGGCGTTGTAGAGTGAGGAAACGGAGGGCTGGAACCGAGTAGACAGAAGCTCCAAGTTTAGAAACGCAATAGAAAGAGAAACGAGGCGGGGGTGGAAGGAGGACGAGAGCCACTCGTATTGATCCAGCAGATACGCTCGATTAAACCGCAAATTGCAACGGATTGGCGTAAGTTACAACGTACTAAGACTACTAATACCGAGTACGGTGCTTTCACGATGTTGCCGGAAGCTGCTGATAGCGACGGCATCTGAAAATCAACTGACGTGTCTGCCTCGTTGCTGCGTATATGCAAGTTCCGTGTGTTCTACGAATACGCGTGTCCGCGGTTCGAACGAAACGGAGACGGGACGTTGACGCCAACTTCCAAACTATCGGATAAACTCGACGCAACCGAGCATCGGTTTACCCGTCACCGTCGTTTCATCGACCGCGATTTAAAGAATCGTATAATCCCGCTGTAAAACCAGCGAGCATCCAACCAAGAATTCAATTCGAAATTCGATTAAGGACGACCCGAACAAACCCGCGAAACTAAAGGAGCGTATCAGCCAGCCTGTATCTGGTGCACCGTGCACGAGCCACACCGGTATACACGCGGAAAAGAACGGAGACGACCAACGTACGTTCAGCAATTATGTCACGGAAAAATCTCGAGCGAAAATCAACAATGGAGAAAAACCGATGTAATTGAGTTTATGAAACTTGTTCTCCGAACGACGAGATGTCACGTACGTATGTCCTCGCCTCGCCTTTTTTATCTTGGTATCCTATCTGTCTCCTTTCTCCCGCTGTTTAGCGGTTACCTCTCGCTTTAACCTTTCCAGTCTCCATCCCCTCGTTGGTATCGCGGCGTTAATTCGTCGTCGCGCTGAATTAATTACACGCCGTTTTAGATACCGAAGTCTGTCTATTTGGGAAATCGCTATTTACCTTGCCGCGCGCGATTCAAAAGCGAATTCGGCAATTAGTCAGAGGTGTATAACTAAATATTCAAGGAACTGCCGGTGAAATAAATCGGACTAATTCGCGGCATGAACGACCGCCGAGTTAATGCCCCGTAAATTATCCTTCCAACGAGAAGAAATTTATAACGGTCTGTAATATTGAACGCGTCTCGTTCGAATAGCGGAATCCAAGCGGTGTCGATCCAACGTTTTAAAAATCGATTCTTTCTTCGAGATCTCGCATGCTCGCTGCTTTACAACTGGCAGGGATACGCTGCGTCGATGATGCAATTCTCTCCATTGAATTTCTGTACCACGGATATTTTCCGCAGAAACAACTCCCCCCCCCCCTCCCCTGCAAGAATCAACTTCATAAACAGTCGATAGAGAAGGGTTGTTTACACCGTAAACTACGCCTTTCATGCCAACAGTATTGCGCATAAGAAGGGAATACGTGCTACGTAAAATCCGCGTTTACACCGATATATCGAGTAAAGGGTGAACAATATTTGCGAGCAAGTAGTACATGGGTAGATATACAGCGATGTTAAAAATTCCTTGAAATTCGCGCACGTAGACGTAAGTACATCCGGGAAAGTTGTCTCGAATCGACGACGTTATTTTTATCTCGTGGTATGTCGTTCGATTTATTTGGAACGTGGTTAGGTTTGATTGGCGAGCGTGACACACGTCGGACAATTCGAGTTTCGCATTAAACTAGACCGTACTACTAATGGTCCTTTTCGTTTCACCCTGTTCGAGTAAGCTCCTCCCCTAGACTATGGATTGCCACGCTGCTTTCGGACCCAAATTGATTGGACTGTGAATCGTCCGGTTTGAATTATTCATACTTTGTCCGCCGATAAACCAATTTCTGTAGCAACCGAATCGAGGAGGAAAAGATCGGCTCGCCACGCGACGCACGAACGACCAACATCGAGGAACAAAGAGCAGAATGGGAAGCCAACGATGGAAGCTCGATCGTCGAATGAAAAGTGAAGAAAGGAAGAAGAGTGCGTCGAAAACCCGAGCAGCAGCGGCAGGTCAGTTAACTTTATCGGAGAGATCATCGGACGACCTACAATGACGTTTAATTTTATCATTCGATCCAACGACACGGAAGGTACCTTCGAGAGGAAAAATACACAACATCGCGTTATTCCGCGGGTTTATCGAGCTTCGATGACTCAAAGCTGCGAAGAAAAAGAAAGGTAACGAAGTCTCGTTGGCCTCTTCCTTCCTCTCTCGTTTTCCAACGCGTCTCGTTATCGGCTCTCTCGCCATTCCAGACGCGGTATTTTAATTTGTAGGTTAAGGACACGCGAACAATTAGGCACGAGTCGTCAACTGTGATAATCTAATTTCATCTAATTGATAGTCTCAACGACGCGATAAAGCCAATTCCGTCTGCGATAATAAAATGAAAAAGACACGTTTGAAAGCGTCGAGCAAAGAGAGAGAGAGAGAGAGAGAGAGAGAGAGAGAAAGAGGGGGATGATAGGATAGAAGAGAAGAACGAAGAGAAGAAGGAAATGATATTAACGCACCGAAGTCCGCGATCGCTTTAAAGCCCGTGGTCGATGGCGAACGTTATGAGAGGAGTCAATACAACGAATTCGAATAACTTTCTCGAGCGGTGTGCGCCAGCAGCATCCCGATATTAAAGAATTGGCCAAGTTTCGAGTCGATAATAAAATCGCCAACTAATCGTCTATCCATCGGTGGAAAGGGACGCATTACGCGGCGAATCGTCGCAAACGACGCGAGAGGAACTCCATCCAAGTTTCGCGAAGGCAATCGTATTTACGATGGTTCCTCATCCCCGAGCCAGGTCGAGTCAACACCCGCGATAAGAGGACACTTTTACTTGCACTCCAACGAAGAAACCGCTCCCGGCAGCCGCTGCTTTTGACCTTTTGCTTTCCCGGATCGAGCATGGCAAGGGGGGATCTTCTCGACAAAAGATTTATGAACCCCTCGGCAATGCCAGTATGCTACTTATTCTATCGTCGAGTACACACTCGACGTTCACAAAAAATGCGGGGGCGGTATGTACACGCGACCGATCCTCAAAGAGAAATCTTAAAAAGGACCGACCCCCGTTTCGTATCGAATCGATCATTTCCAGGCTCGCTAGCTCGTATACCTCGCCAATTGTTTGACATTAATACGCGCTCACCGGATTCGCCTTCATTCGCTCGCGTTAACTCACCTCTGTCTATCTGCACCGAGAATCATCGCTGTATCGCGATCAGACGTCCATCGTGTGTGTGTGTGTGTGTGTGTGTCTCTACCTCTCTCGCTCTCTCTCTCTCTCTCTCTCTCTCTCTCTCACCGACTTTGCGAAATCGAAAGACGAAAGTTCCCTTTCGTTTCTTTGCGCGGCGTGTCGATCACCACCTACCTACTGACATTTCGAACCTGCGGAAGTGGAATTACGTTCGACGGTTCTCGAACGCGTAGCCAATTGACACGATTCCCAGTAATTTTACCCGGTGGTTAGAACCGAGGTCGGGTTATACGTGCCAGGTCGCGAACACGGTATACTGAAACTAATCATAATGTATCCTCATCGGTTGGGGGCAGTGCTATGATTGGTCCGTTGCGGTATTCCTCGCTGCCAGATAAAGTTACCGTAATATGGATTAACTGCCCGGTATAGCTCGTATTCCGATTCGACGCTCGTATTCGCGACTGGGATGCAGTAATGAACTCGTAACCAGCGTTGCTATCAACCGCATCGAGATTCGCGGTGTCTTTTAATAACGTATTCGCGTGGAATAACATATCGCCGCGACGGATTGTTACGCGCCAATACCACACACGGATTTTGACTTTTGCGAGCATCCCTGTTGAAGCGACTCGCGCCTTCGCCGAACGACAGGCCGATATTTCATGGTCGCGTTATTCTTACCGAAGAGGAACGCGTGCAAGCGTGTACCGGCAGACGTGGCGTCGCGACGCGCGATTCGGATTTTTAAACGTCGTGTCTCCGACGGCGCCGCATGCGTTCCAGTATCCGACACTTGATTTATGACGTTTGTTTTTCAAGCGGGGCGCGGATGATCGTCAACGGCATTCGCGGTACGGACTATTCGCGACGCGATTCGTTCCCTCGCGACCATTGAAATATCGTCGTTTGTCGTCGGGTTTTGCGTTCCGAGGTCAACGATCCGAAAGATACAAGCTCGCGCGCACGCATCGCATTGAAAATGACAAGAGAAATTGGCGTTAGAACCGCGAGCCGAGACAAGCGCCAAAACGGCCAAGGAACTCCAACAACGGCATAAATAGAACGTAGTCGGTAGATAATTGGATGACACGACGTTGCTCCTTATCTTCTGAAAGCCGACCGAGAAAAAATGAGCATTAGCGATCCATGGAAACGCAATAAACAGCCGTGGAAAATGCTGCATCAGCGGAACCGGGTCCCTTCGGATACCCCCATAACGGCAATATGCATTTCCCGGTGATTACAATTTCGGTTCTGCGGCGTGGTTTTCCCTGTTGTAGAATTAGCAGAAATTCTGACTCAGTGAGCAAAACAGTGCTGTTGCCGCAATGCCAGTGGCGTATTAATAACACGTGCTTCGTGTAATTTCAATTCCCGCCGCACGTTTCGTCGCAGTGCGCTTCGATTCTCCCTGCTATTGGAAAATAATACACGAACTAAATTCATAACGGCCTAACGAGCTTGCGTTACGGCCTACCGACGTTGCATCTTCCATCTCGAAAAATACACTTTCATTCAGAAACGAGAGCCATCGATCATCTGCGTCGAAACACGTCGCTAATCGACACGATGCTTCGAAAATTTACTCTGCTAGGCAATCGACAGAGCTACTTTTTCAAAAGTTATTCGCTTCGTCTTTCCACGCCCAACGTTCGTATTATCCGTTTCTTCGACGATCATAGGCCAGTCATTTTTCACCTCTTAACGATACTCGCCCAACGAATGTGCAGAGAATCAAATTCATCCGTTCGATAATGCTCGATAAACGCAATGCCGCGAGGCGCGCGCTACGAGATCAGTCAATACCAGCAGTTCATCGGTGCAAAATTCAGAGAAGGGGGAAAAAGCGTAGCGCGTTTGCACGGACGAAAGATCCAAGAGGAAGAAAGAGAGTGCACAGAGCGAAATCGCATCTATCGGCCGACTATCTTTGGAGCACCGTGTCGCGAAGATATGCACGTACACGTGCTGCGTGTCAGGAGAATGTGAACCGGCGTGCGTAAAAGCACGCGATGCAACGGTGTGCTCGCTTCGCGACCAATTTATTTCGTTCCTTCTCTCGCCGAAATATCATCGAAAGAACGATGGATGCTGCATGTCGGTCGCGTACCGCGATTACGAAACACGCGCGGTGTGCCGTTAAGGTCGAGTACCTCGGATGTGGGACGCTCGGTACCCTTTCTTCTCGTTCCTCTAGTCTCGATGTTTCGCCCTTGACAACGAGTTGCTCGCCGTCGACACAGCGAAAATCTTTCCGCCGTTCGTTCCTTCGAATCAGAGATACCGATCGATCGATCACCATCGCACGCTCGTTACACCATCGTTACGACGCTTTAATCCCTCAAACTGTGGCTCGAGTTTTCCTTCTCTCGCTTGGTCGAGTCGTTCGAGGGAAGGCAGACGAACGAATAAAATTAATCGGTCGAACATCACCGCCGTAGATCGTTAACGAACGCGAACGATGCCGATAGCGGTCGCGAATCGTAGACGTCGTGTTCTTCCAAGAAGCTCGGTTATATCGCGCACTTTAATCATTTAAACGGGACACCGTTGGTCGATACCTTTATATTCTTTCCAAGTATCCACCTAGAGGGTACGGTTATGTCACTGATTAGGGTTTACAGTCACCGGGTTGCACACACAACTCCCCTCGCTACGGGGTGGTACAATACCGAGTGGGGGAAGGTCCATGACCCTGCACCCGGTGCAACTTCCGTTCCGCATCGTTGTTCGGCTACTCGACGCGCACTACCCGAGCAAACGAGAATATAAAATTACCTTCTCGACCGTAAAATAACCAAGAGCAAGCAGCTTCCGCGAGTATTTTAATTCGCGTTCGAGCGCGACCGGACGAATATCGTTTTCGTTAGCCAAGGATATAACTCGGTTCGATCGATAAGACGAGAGTAAAGATTTCTAAATATAGAATCGAACGGTGTACGAGAGGTCTAATTAAACGATTTTCCTCTATGCTTTGAGCGCGCGTTGTCGATGACAGTCGCGTAGCACGCCAGAAAGTAATCTCTATCGATTCGAAAAGAACAATTATTTCGGTGTTTCGCCGTGTCACAACGTGCGTGATCGATACGGTTCGTTGTGACGTATTTAACCTTGATTCGAGCGACTCGATTTGGACGGCACATGTTGTGTCAACACATCGCGACGCCATCGTCTTTCGAGCCGTCGGCGTTGGCCGGCGAACAAAAAACACCACCGGAAACGCAACACGGAGAATATGATAAGTAATAAGGAGTAACGTAACGACACTCACCGAGTTGGACGTACATCTTCGGCCTGATGTTTTCCTGCCATGCAGCGAAGACGATGGTGACGGTGGCGACAACGCACCAGCAGGATAACACGGGGTGCATCCTCGTTTCCAAGATGGTACGCCTCATCTTCTCTCGGATGGTTCGAACGACACCGAAAACGTGCCAGGATTCGTAGTCTCCTCCGTGGATCACGCAAAGGAGAAAGAACCTCGGTAACTCACGAATACCGCACCAACCACCGGCACTCTTTACTCCCCGTTAAGCACAGGCTCCGACGTAACAACGGAAGGAGAAAGGACGTGTTTCTATCACTCTCTTTTTCCTCCCTTTCTCTCCACTCACTGCAGCAAAACGTGCGAGGGTGCCGCAGTCACGTGCAGCGTGCTCCTCGTCGTTGTCGCAGTCGTTGTCCTCCAGCTCTGTTCACGCATGTTTCCTTGCGGACGGCCGTCTTCCTGATCGCGCACATTCACGAGATCGAACGCGGCGTGCCTGCACGCACCTCGACGACGTATCCGAAAATCGGCCGGCGATCGAAAAGGGACGAGGAGAGATTATGCGAGGGGAGAAAAGCGGACGAGCGACAGAGAAAAAGAAAGAGACACAGAGTGAGAAAGATAGAGTGAGAGAGAGAGGGGGAGGGAGAGAGAGAGAGAGAGATAGAGGGAAAGAGAGAGAAGAGACGCGTGCGTGTACGCGTGTAAGCGAAAGAGACGCAGGCAACGAAGAATCGGCGCACGAACGCAACGTAGATATAATACGCGATCGTATGCGTCTATCCCGATACACCGTGCGATCAACGATGTCGAAACGCACCGCGAAACGATCCGATACTCACGACGGTCGGCGTCACACTGACACCGCGCAACGTCACGACAGG
>NT_177066.1:161629-172216 GCF_000188095.3 Bombus impatiens | reverse complement strand
CGTCGTCGTCGCCGCCGCCGCCGCCGCCGCCGCCGTAGTCGTCCTTGTTGGTATCTCGTCGACGCTACTACAGCGCCGCCAATCTGTAATGAGAAAAAGAAAAACTGGGGCTCGTTATTTGTTCGGAGATTCGACGATGCTGTGTCCAAAAAACGCCTCCGACGACCGATAAGCGCGACATGCATCGATTAAGCGGAGAATGAGCGTTTAATGCTAATGTATTCCAAAGGTTCGTCTATCCGTCCCTCCGGCACATAGATTGTTTTCCTTTCTTCGCGATAACGTTATCGTTGGTTGCTGAACCTGTTATAATTATTTCAAAGCTCGGATGCTCGGAACTCGAGTAAATTTACTCTAATATACGATATACGCGGAAACGGCCATTTAAATTATTACACCGTTACACGTTCTTTCTCGCCAGATTCCTCGGTATTATTTCTTGACCTGAATTTCAGCAGGAACGTTTGCGCCAGCACGAATTTTATCACGCTTTATTTGCTCGAGGGTGCTGAGAGGGCGTAATAAACGCGTGGCTAACGATCACCTCGTTACGTGGTCCGCGTACACCGAGTTTCGCGGATATTCGTGAAAAGATGGCCACCCGTCGCGTCGGGAAACATCAAAACGTCGTGTTTATTTAATAAAGGTTCTCATCGAAGCTCCTACTATGTGCGGAGTGCGAATCATTTCCACCGGTGCCTTTCTTCTTGCCCTACCCCCCCCCCTCCCCTTTTCCCTTTCATCCTCCCTTTCCACTTCCTTTCTTCCTTTATTTCTTTTCCCCCTCCCTCCCTCCCTTCCTTCCTTCCTTTCATTCTTTCTGTCTTTCTTCTCGTCTCTTTATTTCGTATTATCTACGTACGTAGATATTCCGGCAAATTAAAATTATTTAACCCGAAAACTATAATTCGCTTCTGTATAAAGGGTATTTGAATAGCTTTGTTTCTCTGTCAAATAAATAACACAAACGGGATTAATTTCGTATAATTCTTAGATACAGGGATATTCACGGGAAATTATCAACGAACCAATAAACCGAACTTGATCGAACGATTGTTGCGCGTTTAAATAAAACTACGGAAAAGAGATTCGGCGATACCGTGACAACAATACTCAGGAAAATTCGCGTCGAGTTTTTCGTGGCGAGCATACCAGCGGCTCGATAACGACGTTACCCCAACACCGATGGACGTTCGGCAAATTTTCCGTATACGTAGTTATCTGTATGCGGCAGTCGTTGCAACGTCGACGACGTTGACGGTGTTCATTAATTTGCTGAATTAAAAGTAGCAGGGCGTACATCGAACCCCTAATTCCTACGTTCGTGATTGGTCGTATGTATAGCAGGGAGTGCATCGTGGCCAGAGTTTGATGCGTTTGGCGAGACCATCCCTCTACACGTATGTATAGTACGTACGGTGGCTCGCTACGTGCGCGCCTTTAAACGTTATTCGGTTGGAACGGTCAGCGATGCGAGAGAATAATGGACAATGACCAATGAAATATTAATAAAAACAAAAAGGAGGGCGAAGCTTTTGCTGACAGCAGAATAACCGTAACGACTTCTCGTTATAGTCTCCGAGCATATTTTTCGAAAACAGATAATCTGGCTCTACGTCTAAAACTAGGAACATTGTTTGTATTTCGTTGCTTTTAGCTCGAACGTTTCGCAATTAATGCGATTTATCGCTGTGTGTCTCAATGAAAATACGATTATCGATAGCGCAACGAAACTGCCACGATAGTTATTCGTTCGATAACGCGACAAATTGTCGCTCCGCAAACCAGCTGTAAAATATCCATCGATATCGAGCAATCACTTTCGATTCGTCGCCGAAAGAACAATCTCGCAGACAAGTTCGACAACGTGTCGTTGAATTGTTTGTCCGCCAACTGGAAAACACAAAGCCCACTTTACATGCCAAGTCGAAGGAGCTTTCATCCTTTCCGATTCTTACTTAAAAGCCATACGCTGTGTATAGACACGATCAAAGGCAACAGAAGGAGGACCCGTTTCCCGAAGAGGTACGAAAGGGTGAGTGTAAAGATCTCGTGCGGAGGAACGGAAGAGTCGAAGGGTGCGAAAGACACTAGCAAAATCGTCCCTCGGGATCGACTCTGTCCAAGTCCACTATCTTTTGCTTAATGTTACACAGTTCACGTTTTCTAGGTGGAAAACGTCGGTAGCAATGCTCGTCGCACGGATGCTGAAACACAAGGGAGGAAATGGATCGATATTCGACCAGCTGAAGATATACAATCTCTGTAGAAAGAGATACGTCAACTACGGACAAAATATTATTTTCGCTGCAGAAATTCTTTATCGAATAGAAATTTTCGCAAGCCTCGACTTCCCCACGATGATACGTCCACTCTGTTAAAAAAACGGACGTACGATACATTCTGATTACGACGCGATCGTTGCTACTAACGATAAGAAACAACGGAGCTTCGCTAGAACCGATTTTTCAGCGAAGTAAGTTTCCTCATCGCGCGCATTTCCATTTACTATCGGACAAGCAGGGGTTAAGCGCGTTTCACCGGTGGCATAGGGAATGTAGGTTAAAAAAATAAAAACCCATAAAACCGTCCCGCGGGAGTGCTTGCCAACGATTCGATTTTTGGCGGAGCGACCAACGACGAGAGGAGAGCGGAAGAAAGAGTAGCAGCAGTCTGTCCGTGTTCCCAGAAAAAGAAAGGCTACCGAGAGAAGAAGAGGACGAAAAGGGATCGATAGCCGTACAACGGGGAAAATCCCGATGGAAAACGCGTGGAAAACGCGGATACGTTGCTCTGGCACTCGTCACGAAGGGTGAGAGAGAAAGAGCGAAGAGAGAGAAAGAGAGAGAGAGAGAGAGGCAGAGGGCAAAAGTCGCGGCAGCAGCCAGTCGAGCGATCGAAGGGCGTGGAACAAAACCCAATTAAGTCCGTCGAAGTCCAACTTCCGTCAGGCCGTTACATGGAAAACATTTTCTGGGTGAAACTGGTTAGGCCATTTAAGCTGAGTTCGCGTATCGCACGGAACTGCTACCGTTTCTGAATGCTTGCTTAAAAAATGAACAAAATGAGCACGGAAAACAAAAATTTGCTCGCGGGTTAGGCTCGTTCGAATTTAGTTCCCATACGTCGCAGGAATCGCGAATTCACCACGAAAAGTAGGTCGAGAAGACAAAAAATGTATTGTTTCGATCGGAACACCGATATAAAAGTTTACCGGTATTAAATCAGTATTAAAGTCGGGACTTTTCCTCGTGCGAATATCGGAATCACTCTTCGATGTAATAATATTTCAATTATCGATCATTATTCAAAAATATCCGACGATATTACGAGAACTTACGGGGTTCGTATTAATTCGCTTGTGAAACGAATTATAAACGTTTTAAATTTAACGAAATCTATTTAAACGACAGAAAATATACGAGCGCGTTAAAGAACATAAATTACGTAAACTTTGCACGATGTTGTTTAAAACCGGTGGCCGAGAGTAACAGAAATTGCGTATAAAACTGAAATCCTTTAAGCTAAGACGTATCGGTGACCTATAGGATAGATGCTGCCCGTGCGATATATACGCTCGTTACAGAAACGTGGTCGTGTTTGACCGCACAAACGCAAAAGTAATCTCCCATGTCACCTGTCGCTCTTCGGCAAAATACTTGATGAATCTCCGCGACGCGGAGGCGTTTTTATCGACGTTATCCTCGGGGGATCCGAGTTAGGTATTCCTCTCGCGGCTCTTTTTCAGGCCTGTCCCTCGTCACTCTGCTTCAAGGATTCGACCTTCGATTAAAAGGTTTCGATTCAAAGTGCTCCACCACCAGACTGGAATTGATATCACACCGTGGAATCGATACCGCGGCGAGACAAGAAATTGAAGACTATAACGAACCATGGGAAATGCGCTGCCTGTCTTTGCTCGACAACGAAAGTTAAGAAGCCAACTGTCGTAAACTTCTGTAATATCGTACTCGCAGCGGTCGTTCCATTTACCTCTAGCGATATTTTCGTTTGTAATTTTTAACAGAGGATAAACTAGATGCGCCTCTCGATCGCGAGACTCGCGACGCAAAGTCTTTTCGAGACTTTCGAGGAGAAGTGAAAACTGGTAGTCGGCGTGAACTGGGCGCAACTTCGATTTAAAAACTCAAACAACTTTGACCTAGAACGGAACTGCCTCGTTACCAGGCGATTAATTCAGAACGACTTAATTAGTGTATCTTCGCGTCGAGCGCTTGCCGACACATTCGTGCATGCTGATTAGGTGGAAGCAGAGAACTTTGTGAAAAAAGTTTTTTAATCTATTACAAGCCGGCACGAAAGGATCTTCTCCTTCTTCGTTGCTGTATTTCAATCTGTTTCTGTCGTGACTGGAAAAGCGTTTCGCGATCGGCCGCGTATCAACTTTTCTGTTGCGTCGATTCGATAAATCTCCATTATGATACTACGTCAGAAGCTGAAATCACAAAGCGGCAAAAGCGCACCTAAAACGTGAGCTCGACGAGAGTTATGCGCCATGTACTATATGTATAGTATACGCGATTGCAGAGATCGCCCTCGGAATAGTTGCTCTTCTGAGATTAGCGCGCTCGCTAATTAGCACGGGTATTACAGATTCGGGGAACTCGAATTGATCAGGTTCGTTTTATCGACGTCGTCCCGTAAACACGTCAACGAGGCTAGTTCCGCTAAATTGGATCCTGTCCTGCTTAAATTCGCTCGATTCGCGCTACCCTTCCCGGATAAAGAAAAATAAACGAGGTAATAATCAAGCTGTGCGCTGCCCGTATATTCTTCCCTCGACTCTACTCGCTACTGTCCTTATTTTAACCGTCGAATAATTAATTCGCCTTTTTTGTTGGTCCCTCATCCTCGTAATGCCTAAATTCTTTATTAACAGCGTAAAAGCCAAAAATGAAGATAGATCATGGTAAAAAGTAACATCTTTTTTCCGCTCCAACTCGCTACAAGATGAACTATAAAGCGTTGTCGTTGCATAAAATATGAACTTCGATATAGAGATAAAAATAAAATACGTTTTACAGGGATGAATCGAGGAAGAAGATCGGTCGAGTCGTTGCACGATGTTCGAGAGATTTTTATCGGCGTGTTCTATAGCGAGAGAGAAAGCAATTTATAGCTTGATTAGCGAGTTCGAGCGAAGTATCTAACTTATCTTGTGGAGCGTGCAACGAAACTCTTCGAGAAGATGTGAAACACGGTAATGAGGCAGACCGCGCGAAATCCATAAAACAGTTCTGCTACGACGAAGAAAGGAAAAGCTTTTGCAAGTGATAGCGTATGAATGACTCGAATTCGTGCACGAGTTATGCTTGTACAAAGTTCGCGCCAACTTTTATGTTTGCGCGTGTCGTGACGTACAAGCGCGACGTACAGCGAAAGAAAGAAAAGGAGGAGAGAACAGAGGGAGAAGAAGGGTGGAAAGGACGAGCATGATTTGTGAGACAGGACAATTTCCGCTCGCGGAAACGTGTAACGCACGAGGAACTTCTCTAAGAGTTTCAAGAGAGATGGAGAGATAGACACAGGAGAAAAGATCGACGAAAGACTAGAAGAGAGAAGTTGCAGAGACGCGATCGACGAGACGAAGGATGGAGGACGAAGACGAAAACGAAGAAGAAGAAGAAGAAGGAGAAGAAGAAAAAGAAGTAGAAAAGAAAGGGGAAGAAAAACAGGCTGGGCCCCACAACGTTCTCTTCGAGAAGGGAAAAAGAGCGCGCCTTAAAATTCCGAGAAATGGGTTAAGGAAACTCCTCGAATTCGCGGAATATAAATCATTTCCGATGGCAGTAATTCGATTCTCGCGCATCTTCGAATCCCTCACTGATGCTTCTTCTTTTTGTCCTATTGCTCGGGAATCCGGCGGAATTACGAGCTGCCCTAAACCCCGACCAGAAGCAGATTCCAGTGATTTATAAAAATTTCATGAAAATCGTCACGACCTATTTCCACTATTTGAAATATTCAAGAAAATCGTCCCGCGTTCGCCGATTCGGCGAGGTAATTACGCGGCGGGGAAAAAATTCTCCCAACCGCGATAAAGTGGCGATAAATAGAGATCCGCGAGATCTCTAAATATCAGATGTCGTTATAACGTTACGACGGTTTTATATAAAATTATATCTACGGACACCTGGTAACCGAGGATTTTGAGAGCGGACGTCAAAATCGAGATTCGACGAACTTTGAACTCTGAATATCGATTTGTCCCAGTGACTTCCAAATGTCTTCGGAACGACGGCAGAAGTGAAAGGAATTGGAAAAGAGCAAGAGAAACGGAATGGAAGAGCGGGGGGAACAGAGGGCAAATGGAGAAGGGAGAGACTGTCGGAAATTTCAATTTGCCGAGGGTGACAGAACGGCTCGCGACGGCATTGCACGATGGCATGCGGAATTCGTAACCGCACTTTTCACTCTACGTGTTCGGGGAAAAAATCGTAACCACCGCGTGGCACGGTACAAGATACGGCTATCCACGGTGTTGGATGCGCACACATACATCTCCGTGAACCAAGTATCGGTTGACTTCCGTTACGCCGAGTCCAAACTTCGTTACATCGTTTCCGAGTTCCAACGGTGCTCCTGGATTTCTACTCGATTTCTCTCCGTCTCTCTCCCTCTCTCACGGTGTTCACCCCTATCGCACACCCTCGTCTTCGCATTCCCCTTTCACGCGATCGACTTTCCATTCGCCAAGAGAAAGAATGTTTCCTCCGCGACGCCGTTTCGCCATACGGGGTTAGGACGAAGGGAGTGGGAGAGACAGAGGGTGTGGAGGAGGAATTGAATTTTACCTCGATACGCTGGAATGATGATTTGCGCGTGCAAATCCGTTTACGACGATTACAATGGCCCCTGGTAACAGATACGCGAGAACAAAAGGTAACTCATATAAAAACAAAACTCGGTACAGTCTACAATCCGGACGATGGATGGTCGATCCAACGGCCAAGTTAAAAATCATGCTCGTTTTCTTGCTCGGAAAAATTCCCTCCGATACAATCGCGGCTATCGTTAGTTCTTTGATTTCAAACGATACAACGATCCTGCAGATCGTATCGTATATTTTACACTTTATCCGAATAACGAAGGATTTTTTTTTTTTTTTTTAGAAAATTCCAGATCGGATCAAATGAGTATTCGTCCGTGTGTATCGCATTTATTAATTTGCCGAATGTTACTTAAACGTAGCTGGATCGAAATGCTCGTACGGATCGTTAAAAGATACATCGGAACCGAGGAAATGGTTGCTTCCCGAAGAAGCTTTTTCGACTTTACGACCGTTGAAAGATCGCAACTATGCGATGCAGGGTGAATTAACGCAGAATAAATCTTGCCACGTGAATAGGAAAATGAAAATTAACGGGCGTGAACGTTGGATACATGTCAAGATGGATATGAAAGTTAGCAGACATCGCGAGGCGATTAGTCTGCCAGTCGTCGCGTCACCTTGGTCTATAAAAGAACGAAGAAGGGTCCTTGGAAAAAGTCTGTCGGGCGGGCCCTGTACGTCGGTTACCACGCGAACGAAACACTCAAACTCTTCACTTCCGGTAACCTCGTGATAAAAATACACCTTCCTATCGGCAAAGAAGGGAAGCCGTGATTTGCACTTGTAAACAAGCGTAGCTATATCGTTCGCAGCTTGCACGAGTTAAAAGCTTTACGATTCACGCGAATTCCTCTAAAATGCATATAATCTATGATCGGTAAACGGAAAGAAACTTTTTTCTTTGCGGTAGAAGCACGCTTTTATTGGTATTCTTTGGAAAGTCTAAGTCTTTTAATAGATCCACCATCTCGGTATTTCACTCGTTTACGAGCTAAGGGAAACTTGCCAGTCGTATTTGCGCAAAGGAAAAGATTTAAGAAAAATTTGCTTTTACCCTGATCGTATTTGACGCGAAAGCTAGGAAGGACCGCCTTCGGAAAAGTTGAAGGAACATCCGCGAAGCTATCTTTTATTTTTAAGGGAGATCACAGCTCCTAATAAACAGCGAAGGTTTCTCCGGATCTCCGCCCGTGAATCGAAACTTCCTGCCAACAGCAGACATTTTTTCATGTTCTATGTCGGTAACAGCCGACACGAAAAAAAAAAGAAAGAAAGTTTTCGTCTTGAATCAGTTCAAGGATAAAAATAGAGCCCCGAACGAGCCACGTTGTCGACCAGAAACTTGTAAGAGGGTCGTGTAAAAGCGTTACGCATCAATTTTTATGAAACTTGGCGCGTAGATGAAACAGTAAAATATTTTCTACGCGCGTTGTTAATAATTGACAAATATTGGAACAGGCTTCGCAACTTTGTCCGCTACCGTTATCTTGAAACGCGAATTCGATAAGCTTGACCGTGCGAAAGAAAATGAATTAGGTAAAATCGGACGAACAAACCGCGCTCCGTTTTAATAGAAAAATCTGCCGTTAACGGCTCGACCATCGAAAAACGTTCATCGCGAATCGATGCCCTCGACGAACGTATCGATAAATGCGTGCGAACGGAACGTCGTTTCCCGTCGAATTACGCGTGTAACCTATATATGGGAACGTGTATCGCGAATTCGCGGATGCAGGAAGATTTATATCGGTCTATCTGCAGGTAATAAAAGCACGGACCGAGTATCAAACTTCGATTGGACCGATCAAGTAGGCAGCAGAGGGGAGCGGACGCAGACACAGGGTGGAGGTAGTGGTGGATCATCGTCAATGACAAATTGACAGGGTCGAAAATCGACGTACACGTTAGATGCTGCGTATAGACGCAGCTCAAATGTATCGCCAAGACCTGATTTCACGATACGGAATGAAAAATTTGAAGGCAAAAATCTATGACGCGAAACGCTGGAATAAATGCAAATGTCTCATCGACTTTTCTCCGTCTCTTTTTCTCTCTATATGCAGCTATTTGCTAGCAAACAGCCAACAAAGAGGGAGAGAATGCAAACATTTTTTAATATCACCGCGGGATAAAGTTGACTACGAACATGGAAACATGTTTGGCAAACATTTGAGGAACGCAAACGTACCGTAACGAGAAACGTGACAAACCATTACGAACAACTATACCTTAAATTGGCAACGAGACAAAGAAACGTTGAAAATTTCGGTGAAAAGAAACGAAGGCGGAAAAATTAAATTAGAAAATAGTTTTTATCGCTGTCGAGAAGTCGCACAGACGATTTCCCGATTGCGCCCGGCATATTTTCTCTTTTTCGCTATTTATATAAAATTCCATGTAAAAAAAAAACACGGTATCGAAGAGAGAGAGAGAGGCAAAATTAGTCCGAAACTTTCTTAAACGTATGGAAAGTCAAATCGAGACACCACCCTCGTCGTCTCTACGCTCTCTCTCTCTCTCTCTCTTTCCTTTTTTCTCATTTCCTCCCCTCCTTCGTCGTCTCTGTTGCTCGCATTCGCTATGTTTCCACAACTATTTACGAACCTTCGAAGCACTTCGCTCGAATTAACTGGAAACACGCCTCGAGTGCTGCGAGAAAAAGTTGCGAAGAAAATCCCGATGCATCCGCAACACGTTAGACTGTAAAGTGGCATACTTTACAGACATCGCGCGAGGAAAGTAGCTCTTTCTTCTCGCGCCAAACAAATTTTTATGAAACTCCAAGAGAGATTTTCCAGGCCGAAAACGGTTGAAAGGAGCGCCGTTAATACAGTCCACAGCCACGAGAGCGAATACGAAAACGAAACTACGCGCCGCTAACTACCGCAAGTCCCGGCAGCTAGATCGAACGAAGACGCAAGTTCTTCTAGAAATACGCGTCACGGCCTCTCCCACGGAAGGAACGTTAACGTCCGCTCTGCCGAGTCACAGCGTGGAAAAAGGGCGTAGGGAATATTAGTGGAGGGTAAGAAAAGTGCACGGGACTGTGAGTCATCGAGCACCACATGCGCGATTGGTGGCACAGCTTACACAGATGCGACCAGAAAGGAGCGAGATATTTGTCTACGATACGCGGTTAGCCGTATACCCGACCAGCCTGTGTCACATTATCCGGCGTATACGGCGTCTCAGGGCAAAAGTCACAGGAATCAAAAGTCTAATTGCGCGTATCGATACCAGATGTTCGCATCGCTACACTCCCAAGAATGCCATTACGCGTTGTATACACGTGACGAAAAAAGATTTCCCTGTAAAAATAAATCAAAGGCGAACGCCCGTAAAGAAGATATATCGAGATTAGCGCGAGCCAGTAAAAGAACACGCGTGGAATTTCCGTACAAATTCGCAACAGCCGGAGCACGCGTGTCTGCTTCGGGGCATAAGTCCGATATACCCGTCCGGCGGTCGCGTAACGCCAAGATCAGGCGCAATGGAGCATCTTCGAAATTTCTTAACGATGAATTATTCATTCGATCGGGAACGATTCGACGAGGAATAAAATTCTTCGATGCGGGAAGATCGTCCCCCGAGCGCGGAAAAATTGATTCCGCGGCGGCCCTGGTGCCACCGCACACGGGTTCCGACGTCGCCTTCGTGGTTGCGGAGTTTGGCTTTCTCGACCGAAGATGGGACGGGAACGACGTTACAAAGGGCCCCGCGACAGACGGTAGGCG
>NT_177066.1:155901-160847 GCF_000188095.3 Bombus impatiens | reverse complement strand
CGGTAGGCGCGGCCCGATGAAACCGAAAGAGAAAACCTCGAGCGCGGCAAGAAGGCAATCGAAGAGAGGAGAAGGACGCGTCACGACGAGCAGAAGAGAAAGGGAAACGCAGGCCAAGAGGCTGCAAAGCCGTGGGTAAGCCGATATAAGCAGAGTCAATTTCCAGCGAGTGTTCGAGCAGGAGGAAAGGATTTTGCTTGCACGACGACAAAAAGGCAATATTCCGTTCAGGGCCGGGCACGAAGCTGTAGTCAGAGAAAGAGGGATACGGAGCGCGAACCAAAGAGGAAGAATCGCGCGAGAAGCACTACCTTTGTTCTTCGAGACTTACCTAGATACTTTTCAATAAAGTTACTTGGCACCAACCACCGTACCGCCGTCAAAACTTCTCACTCCACGAGCGAATCGACCGAGGAAACGGTGGACCGTCTTCAAGCATAACGACCGATCGGTTCTGCGATTTCAGCTGGAGCAGAAATATTTTCAGGAACGCCGTATAGAGGAATACGACTGCGTATCCCGCGTTATAGTTATACCCGATTTCGTATTCTTTGGATATCCGTGCCAAGTATCGCGCGTGACTATCGAAAACCGTGGCAAGTCGTTGTATCTTGCCGACGCAACAACGCACCGTTCGATATTTGAAACTTTAATCCGACCACCAAACTTCCAGACGATGCATGGAATTCGAAAAACAGATCGCAGATACGTAGCGTTCTAAGGCCGAATCGGTCAGCGATAGAGTTTCTTCGGCTTCTTCTCGCGGCCGTGAATTATCACGAAATACAACATTTAAAACATCTCGGCAGACGAGCGAAACGCGCTTCACAATCTAAGATCGTGGCGATATATCAGAGCATCGACGATGTGGCTGACATCGACCGTTCTCGTATTTCCTCGCGGAAGGCGTTGAATATTTAAAAATTGTAATCCACCGGTGGAAACGCTGGCACGATGCCGACGCTCTCGGGGTAGCCAGCTCAAAAATCGAATACTCGCTAGAGCGAAATACCGTGAAGCGGTCGCTAACGAGGAACACCGGAAACATCGAGCCACGACTCGAGGCAAAATCGCGGAAGATTATCTCGACGTTAGGATGCCAACGATACCATCCGACAGCAAAGCGACGATTCCATTTTGATCGCAACGCTTCAAACTCCGAGTCGCAGCGTTACCGGTCAAGGTTCGATGCACGATCGAGTCGGAGCCTGAAACGGTCATCGCCGGACAACGGGATCTACCGTAAATGGGTGGTAGAATGGTTTCAAACGATTACACGAATTTTGTGACGTCAGGACGCGATCGTTGCTCGAAACTCGACGGTGCGCACAACTCTCTCGTTGTTTCTCAATTTCGATGTTTGTCGCGAAAAGCGGGACGCGCTTCGAAAAATTCATCGCCGAGGAATACCGTGCCATTGTTGTGCGAACATGGGCGAAACCTAATTTATCACGAGACGTCGTATAAAATGTAATTTATCCGAGAAGATCATTGCGATATTAGAATATCGAGGGAACGCAGCTGAGATCGATCACGTATATAAACGTGCTCGCGTCGAAAGTAGAGGAAGAGCAAGGGCGAGAGAGAGAGAGAGAGAGAGAGAGAGAAGGAGAGATAAAGAGGGGGCAGAGGCGCCTGGTATTCTCAGCAAAAACGATGCATTGTTGAATATTTAAAAATTCTAATATGAAAAGCCTCGACGTATCGGCGATGTTTTCAGCATCGTTCGACGAACCGATCTCGTCGGCGGACGAGAAAGAGGAAGGAAGCATAGGCGTTTCGGTTTTCAGCAGGCATCGAGGATGGAAATACGAGCGGCCCTCTTGTAAATGCAACCTCGGTAGAGAAGGAGCGTGGGGAAAAGGGAGAGAGACGAAGAGGCTACCTTGTTGCAGCACGATGTGCAGATGCACTCGGCTAACACCGTGCACCGCGCCCTCATTCAATGCATGGCATACCGGTTGCATCGACTTTTCTGTCTGATTTTTGCCCGCTGCTTAACTCTTTCGAGTCTTTTCAATATCTTTTGCCAGCGCCGTTCCGCTGCGCCTTGTATTTGCCGAGCTTAATACATACCTATCTTTTTCTCTGTTGCGCGATTTTAATCCTTTTAGTTCCGAACGATATCGCATAATGACGTGGCTGTTGGCTCTGACAGCCAGCTAATCCCTACTGGTCACGTATAATTAGTGAAATTAAACGTGGCCAGCGTATCGGCCCGACAGGGTGGAAGGGTTAATTACACGGCGTTAATTTTTCGTTCGATACCGAACGAGATGAATGATACGCGTCGTACCGAACGGTGTCGGCAATATGGGAAATTCGACTAATTTTTACTTTTAATCGTCCATCGAATACCGCGTGTCCGCTGACTTTCCATCGATTCTTCGTTATTTATATCGCGGATTTTACAGGCACGCGCGCTTACGACATTACCGAATAAAACGGTCTCCAGTTTACCGTTTCATATTCGAGGAAACATCGCGTCGCAGCCGGCGTCCCATATTTCACAAAAGTGTGTTTCGATGTTTCCCTTCCTGATAGGAATTTCTCGCGCCGTGCCGCGCCGCGCCACGCTGGCTAAAGTGACCTCCGAAGATGCACCGCGACGCGACATAGCGACCGCCCATCCTCTTCCTTTACATCCAAACTAACGAGCGAAACGCGTCCCGAGATCATAAAACGAAAGAAACCATCGGAACTTTTTTTCCTGTACCTTTTTCCGCGCTTATTGTTAGTATCCAGTTACGAGTATGGAAAATAAAATTCCAACGGTCGACTTCGTATCGCGCGTTCGACGTTCTCCAATTCTCGAGGATATTTCCAGTTGAAACGTAAGACATCGAGCAAGAGGCGGCATTCGAAGGCTTGCGTGTGCAAGATGGAGACGCGAAGTCGAAGAGCGTATTCTCCTTCCCCAAGCAGCAAAGAAGAGCACAGACGATAGAAAAAAAAAAAAAAAAGAGAGGAGTAGCGTTTCACGAATCTCCATTGCAACGTCTCTTGATCCAAAGAGAAGCCTGCCAACTGGGCAAAGTAGCTCGTTGTCCCGTGATGCGAAGGGTGAGACGTCCCGACGACAAGGCGCCCGCGCTCGCGCATCCGACATACGATCTTCGACGACGTATACGCGAATAAATTGCACGCGATATAACGACCAAGCTGCAGACCGTGCAGAGGCAATAAACATACAAATCTATTAGCCCGACGGTTACTTGGTTGCGGCCAAACTTTCGTAGCGTGGATTTATGTGGAAACGCGTTATACCCGCGATCGACTTCACTTTGCGATCTTGCTGGCGCGAAAATGCGCAAGTTGTGTCGCCTAGCAGGTATCGAGACGCGTAAAACAAACTGAAATCGCGACATCGGAAGATAGCGACGCGGAGAGCGTCCTGGTTGCCGATCGAACGCGTAGCGTTCCGAGATATTCGATTACAACGAAAGCGGGCTGCTGCGAGCAAAAACACTGGAAACGGAATTAAAGGCAGTTTGGTGCCAGAAGGGGAAAACACCCTGGAGGAAATAGCGCGTGCGAAACAACTAAAGTAGTTACGAGATTTTCGATGGCGCATAGCCAATTTTCGTCGCGACAAAATGTGTTCCTGTTAAATTAGTTTTTGCAGCGTGTGCGCGGCACTTGTACGGAAATGGCGCGCACCGAAGACGAGGCCGGGAACAAGGACGCGAATAAGAACGAGAACGGGAAGGACCGCACGTAACGTTCGAATACACGCAATTTCTTTCGCGTGAGTGCGCCTCATTCGTTACCTATGCATCCACCAAGGGAAAGGCATGGCAGTCACGAGGAAAAAAAAGAAACTCCGAGGAAGCCCATCGTGCAGCGAACCCAGCCGATGGAATCTTTCCGGCAACCGTAGGTCGGTTCAGGCGTTCCGTGGTACGAAACACGAACAGAACTCCGTACACGTGTACAGGAAGAATCGCACGCGCCGCCCACCCCTCGCCCCTATTTAAGCACCATCGTCTTTTCAGGCGTTAACTCGGTATTTAACCTAAATTGCCCGAACGCAGATTCATAGGGAGCGCGTGTAAGTAACGTCGAAGGCACGCGTGTTACGATTTGCACGGGTCACGAGCCACGGGGATAAGTTAGCGGGGTTAGTAGCGCGGTAAGTACAAAGTGCACGGGATACACGTGCCGTATCGAACTCGAGCGTCGCACCGCCACCCCTAGAAACTTATTCGTACAAATCTTCTTACTTTGGATTTCCGAGTTTCTCCCCGTCCACGGATAAGTTCTTTTTTCGAGTACACCCCACAGCGTGATTCTCGCAACGACATCGAACCGTCCGTCTGCCACGTAATGTCGACTCGTACCCGCGTTAATCCACTGCGATGTGCGGCCATTTTTCACGTTCAAGCGTGTAGCACGCGTGCCATCGAGAAACACATAACGGAGCTGTATGCATCGTAGTTTCATTCAGTCTGCAGAGTGGCTATGCGCATAGAGGCAAGAGATTCAAAGCTATTCCGCGTGAAGCTAAGTGCTGGCTAAGCATTTCTCTACACAGCGAATACACGGAATAATGTCAACTGGCGAGCGGAGAAAGGGGGAGAGTCGAAGCCGAGAAGGAAGCAGAAAACCGCGTCACCGAGAGATAGAAGCGGAGGAAAATAGAAGAAGTCGACGGGGCGCCAACGATAGGACGATTTCTTTTTTCATAAAGCTTCACACTGCTCG
The DNA here is from genome assembly GCF_000188095.3 of Bombus impatiens. Taxonomy (NCBI): domain Eukaryota; kingdom Metazoa; phylum Arthropoda; class Insecta; order Hymenoptera; family Apidae; genus Bombus; species Bombus impatiens. The sequence continues at coordinate 156,143 of NT_177066.1, read as the reverse complement.
ACGGGATAAGACTCCTAGCTTTGGTGCTAACGCGAAATGAATGGCGGCACGGATAACGGGCGGAGATTATATTATGCATCGTTAAGTACGAAGATAACAAAAATAGCGGAGGAGAAACGAGTTCCGTCGAGGTGAGTTTAATTTGATCGCTTCTTAAGCGTTCGCGCAAATTTCACGTAGGTTAACGCGAAAGCTTTGCAATGGTACGTCCACGGAAGGGGGGGGGGGGGGACGGGGGGTTT
>NT_177066.1:105348-155191 GCF_000188095.3 Bombus impatiens | reverse complement strand
GGGGGGGGGGGAGCACGTGTGTTTCTTCCCATGTAAAAGTCAAGGCGATTCAGATAAACAGCGTCGAAGAAGACGATTAAACGATGAAACGAATTTCGGCGGAGACGGTTGTCGCGGCGAAAGTACATCGCACGCTGGTGGAAGTTGTATCGCGACGCGATAAAATTATTCCAGAGAAACTAACAAACCGGAAGAGAGAAAGGTAAGAGGGGAAGAGCAACAGCGAAAGAAGATTCCGCGAGCGTCGTGAGCTAGCGGGTCTGGAAGCGATAAATATATCGCTAGTCGCGTGCATACATCTAACTCGTTGCGTCTCGTTCACGGTGACGCACATCTCGCGCAAAACGCAAGAAGTAATTACGGGAAACGTTAGCGCAAAAGAGCAAGCGGACGGAAGAACGGAATATATTACAACTAAGCACACAAGGAGGGAAAAAACATGGGGGTGAATAGGCCTCGAAGCGTGCTCACCGTGCCACCGATCATTTGCACGAACCTGTACGGGTATCTCTTTATATAATTTCACTAACGACAACATATAGTAATTAGTCGTACAGCGACGAGCATTTGAAGGTTCAACGAGCTCCGAACGAGTTTTCAAGAGGAGAAGGAAAACCGGGAAAACTCCGTTTGCCCGATCTCCTTTTCCTCTTTGCGCGATGCGGCGCGACTTTGTCGTTACTTGAAGTACGTTGCAATTTTTACGCGCAATCTCGGTACGCTCGAGAAACGATGAAAAATCGAAAGCCGCGTAAATATGGGCTCCGACAGGCTTTATTGGTAAGCTTGCGTACGCGATCGTCGTTATACAGGCGGAGAATAAAGCCATAACCGTAATCGCGTGTTTAGAATTTGATGGCTATAGGTAGCATATTTATGAAGTACGAGGCAGGACTAAAGTTCCGATTACCACGCATGCATATGGGTCAACTGTACGTAATCCCTGATGCAGAAATTCATCGTACACAATATACATAGGTGCACGTCGTACGCTTGTATATACGCCACGCGTGAATTTCAATAACATATACGCGCAAGGTTTTGTATAGAGAAACGAGGTCAAAGAGAACCGCTCTGATCGATCGAATTATCGCAGCAAGAAACTTTCTCGTTAATTGCACGAAGAAACAAGTAGATTCGTTATATCTCGAAAGAAAACGTGAAACGTTCGAATAGCGCGCCGGTTACTATGTTAAACACACGTGGAGTAATAAGTTCTCGTACTATATACATATATCGTATCGCGTTTTCCTAACTTTGTAGTTTAGTCACACAGGACTTAAAACTGGCATTCTCAGATTTCTAGCGCATGACCCTTAAAACCCTAGGAATTTCAAGGTTGTTTTCATTCAAGGACATTCAGAAATTTGTTCGTCGTGTTTTCATTCACGAAAGCGTCCCTTTCCTTCCGACCTGCGGTCATCTTCTCCTCTTTTTGTCACATTTGTTTTCTCTGCGCTTCAACTGTTCCTTTATCAGGGAAACTCTCTTTTCGGTGGTTGCTCGTTCGCTTTTGTCGCTGAAATTCCGTTTTTAATTTTGTTCGGGATTTGGAACGGCCATCTGTTTACGACTCGAGCAGCACATCTGCCTTTTTGGGAAAGTCCGAATTTCCTTCCTCTCAAGTTGTAATTCTTACGATACAGACCTCATCAAGAGCCTAAGTGTCCGTTGGATCCGCTCTAAAGTAAACATCTGGTATCAATCAGCAACATCAGAGGATATACGCGCACGAGGGTACGCAATTACAAGATTGGAAGGAATAGATTGCCATCCCATAAAAAACACGATAAGAAAGAAAACCCTGGGGACGGAAAATTAAAGTATAAGGACCAGGCGAAGCTTCTTCAAGGAATCTTAAACCAGTTTTCATCATTGCGTCAGACTCCTCGTGTTATACTAAACAGTGCACATAAAGCAATTATACATAGCATTACTCGGCATCTTTAATCCACTTCCACCTTGAGCGTTAATAGCGTTCACGGTTCGCGATATCAACCGATCAGTCGCAACCTGGACTGAGCAGTCGCAACAAATTTCTCTTCTTGTTTTTCGTTGCTAGAGTTGCTCGTTCTTTGGAAGTCCCTCGACGCTAAAATTCGATGGAGAAGCAACGTAAATATATAGGGCCAAGCTCCGACAAATACGTGCAACTCCATTGTTCGTGGAGATTCGAGACGGACGTTGTTCACGGACCCATTAGAGAACTCCTTAGAAACGTTTACAGGACTCACGTAGTCGACGATGATGGTTTTGAAGTAAATGATCGTTAGTGACCATGCTGATCGGAACGATACCATTGACCGAACAGCGTTCGCAGCAGGTAATTTGGCGAAGGCGTGGCAATTGGTTAGTTCAGCTTCTAACATCTCGACTCTTGTAAAAATCGAACAGGTAGAAAAAGATTTGAGATACGAATTGTACCTTGTGTCGCGATGGTTAACCTGAACTAACATCCGTTTGCCCACAGGTTTATCTCTCCTGTCGATCTGATTATTCGATACTAATGTCGAACTTCCGCACGTTCGCGGGGAGACGCGATCCCGAAGAACCGCGCCAACGGGAGTCGTAAATTCTCGTTACGATTTGAATAACCGACGCCACGAATCGTTCGATGCCTTATTTCTTGTGGGATAATAAGGGTAGTTGATTGAAGATAACACTGATATTAACAGATTATTATATATGTCGGAGAAGAGTCAGGAATAGGGTTGCGGGCGTTTGATAGACCTCCCTTGGAGTTGGGCATCGTTGTGTTATAACGAAGATACGGCCTGGTACTACGAGTATGAACACTACCGATTCGACGATCAACAGCGGTGGTTGGGCACTCGCGATGCTAGTGACGTTAGTCTTAGGTTCGATAACGAATCCACGGTCAACGGGATGATAGATATACTTGCTCTAACTCAAAGTGTAATACTCACAGATCGTAAGGCGCTACTCTCTTCGTCGATGAGATCGCAAGAAAGAACGACTTTTCGTCCCAATGATTCCACAGAGGAAAACTATGACGGGATGTCTAAGGACACGAGATCGTCGGATTCGAGTATAGCCCTCGTTCCGAAAGTAAGGGAAATTGACGTCGCTGTCAATTGGTCAATTTGGGACAAAGACTGCCTGTCTGTTTGAAAAATCTTAATTAACAAAAAAACCCAGGTTTTATAGCGGGTCCTCGGGCTAACTGAATTTGTGCTGTGTAAGTGTCTCAACATCTGGTATTCATTGTCCGAAGGAATCGTTGAAATGTTTTGCTGTCAAGTACCTCTATGGGTCTTTCTTTTAACGAGGGTCATACTATCACTCCACACCTTTGTTAGACGAAACGTCCATCCCGTTGATCGCGGCTACGTTCGGCGACTGATGGTCGCCTTGAGCCCAAGTTTATTATCACAAATCGCAAACAAGTACAATTGGGCAGAATGACGGCAACTTGTTTAATTACAACTGTAAACTTTAATTACAATTTTACGGATTTTCCCGAAGTTCCAGAGGAAAGGCTCCGGTGTCCTTTCATCTCCGACATATATTTGAACGATCCAACAACTTCAGTGTGATACACATATGATGTGACAACTACGAACGAGTACGACCTGAGACTCCTTTCGTGCTAACGATGATGACGTATGTGTTCAACTGTTGTAGGTTCTTGCTGGACTTCTGAATCTTGATGTCCCTTGCACTGGCCTTCGACTGGTTCTTGATTTAGACTGACTGAGATTTGACTGTTCTGCTGATGTGAGAACAAGTTTAGAGGGATGACGTGATTAAGACTCGATATAGACTGGATATAGACTGCCTTGTCGCTCCTATGTTATTACGGAAGAAAGCTCGTTGTGGGTGTGCCCTTTGCACGAAGAACGCGGATTCGTTGTTCACACTTCTCGTTAGGAAAAGTGAGGATAACGATCCGCGATGTCGATTAGTTATGACCCACGTTAATGCCTGAAGGTACGTGGAGGAAGCCTCCTACCAACGTAGCTCGTGGGTGACCTTGTTCATGGGAAAAACCAGGACCTAAACCTCCTGATGTCGAATCGTGAAAAATTCTATACATCGCGTTAAACGAAGAGGTAAAGCCAGATAGATAGATAGATAGTTAGATAGTTTTGGCTAAATATTGATCGCGTCCGGATACAATGCTACCGTAATTCGACGAACAAAATTAACGAAGCGATTGAATGGATACAGAATAATCCTAACAGCGACGCAACGTGTGCCAGTCCAGATAAAGACCGGATCCTTTCTCGTTGACTGGCAGAAGGGAAGCCTTCACGGTGATTAAGTCGCGTCCGAAAGTACAGCAACGCTGCCGTTGCTATTCGAAGGGGCCAAGGGGAAAGCCAGAGTGGAGAAGACCGAAATATCGACGAAATCGGTGCTACCCCGACGTCTGCATGAATGCTTAACGCATTCGGTTTATCTCGCTCTTTCCGTTCGTTGCTTCCTGCGTTCCGGTCCTCGCTTTTACCAGCCTCTCCCCTGTACCTTTCCCTTAACACGAAACGTTTGGGAACATCGTTTACACCGCACGCTTTCCTCGATTTTCAGCAACAAGCTACAAACACCTTGATTCTGCCTCGGCACATTATATATTTGAAAAGTTGCGCAGTATTTCGTAAACGATACACGAGTAAAAATATATCCTCGTTTACTCGAAAATATCCGGAAACAGAGATCCGGCCAAGTCTCGACGAAAATCATTTGGTATTCTTGGTCGAAAGTCTCTTCCAATATTCTCGAGCAGAACACTTCATCGATTTTTCCCTAGTGCACGGAAACGAGCTGTAAATTCACCGGGTATCATGATGCACGATCTAAGAACGCGATAAATCCTGTTACCAGCACCGTGACTTTTCATTTCTGCTCGTGTCGCGCCTTCGTAGCATGCATTTTGGTCCTTCCCATATGGATTCTTTAAATTCTTTAAAGCACCGCCATCGGTGTCCTTCGTCGTTCCGGTTTATACGGACGAAACGCAGCGGCGTGTCTTACCTTTCTGCGTTTCTTCAAAAAAATGCGCGAGTCCGGTTCTCCCAGTAACATCAACGCGCTACTACCATCGGGCGCTGACAAATACACGTGCCCTTCTGTCGTTGCAAGTGTCTACAATTTCTCATATGAAAGAATTTTTTCTACTATTTCGCGAGAAACTGTAATTGCACGAAGCAGAATTTACAGGTGCGCGCAGACCGATTTGCCCGTTTCGACTCGACGCCCTACGCGCGTCTACAAATAAGTTAAACCGATAACGGGGCGGAGCTTTCGCGAGCCGCGGCTTCTCGGTATGCATATTCCTCGATTTTCTCCGAGATACTTCGACGAAGTCTTCGACGTTGTGTAAATCGGCGTTTGTTTGCGTGCAACAACCAGTGCACCCTTTCGTTACTCGTCGTTTCTTTCTTTCCGTTTTCCATCCGACGGTGTGTCTTTCGTTTCATGCAAAGTTCCACGGTCGTAACTTCGTTTGTACGCGGAGAAGCAAATGTTATTTACGAGGGAAGCCGTTTCTTCCTGGTGCTCTTAGTCGCAACGCCGACAGTGGCAACAGCGACGAAGTGACAGTCGACGACACAGCCCGACGAATCAGCGATTCTGATTGGAATTCCTTCTGTTCCAATCAAACTTCTATTTTCTACGGGGCTCTTGTCGCGCGACTATAATGGTAGCCAACAGCGACAAGGAAGAAAGACAGGAACGAGAGAAACACGTGGTGGCGAGAATTAAACAAGAGACAAAAGGAAATTCGCGATACGCGGTGAAAATTATACACCGGTTCGATTTCCAACGAATCGTCGTAAAATGAGATCGGATCGTTGGCTAAAAAGATGTTTCGCAAGACGATGGTCGTGGAACGATTCGAAAGTGCGTCGGACGCCTTAACGATACACTGTGCTTGGAAACTCGACAAAGGCAGGTACAGCGACGCAGAGGGACGGATGGAAAATCTGGTAGAGGGTTCATCGAGTTCGATCGTTTGCGGCGACCGATTGGAAGAAAACAACGAGCGTCGAATCAGAGGGAAGCTATCACGATCTGCATACGCGCGACGATAGGCACACGAGATATCCGCATTGCGGTTACACGAGCTTTTTAACACTTTGTGCCTGTGCACACGCGAGTGTGTACGATACGCACCACCGCAGCCAGTAAACATCAAACTTGTGTGCCGGTGACTGCCTGTGGGTGTCGTCCTATGCAAGCACAAAAGCGAGACAGGGACAGGGAGGCGAATGGATGAGGACGACGATTACGCCCGGAGAGAGAAGCGGAGAAAGAGGAAGGAGGATGGGAAGAGGGGTTGGCAGTAAGCAGAGGGGTTGACTGAGAGAGCAAGCGAGGGCGGTGTATTTGCGAGAGAAGGAGAGGTCAAAACACGATATTAGGTTTGGACCTGGTCTATGTATGTATACACATATGTACCCACGGTGGAAGATCGCGGTACTAAACGCGTGCGGAACGCTCGGTACGCCCCTGGAATTGCATCCATTTTCGAGAGAGACCTCAGTCTCCACTGATAAGCTATACACACGCGTCTACATTGCCACGGAGTAATATATAGGCGAGGTGAGATGTCGGGATGCATGCGCGATCCCGTGAAAGTCGTAGTCGAGCCGATTCACGAGCAGCTTTCAGATTGCCACTAGGCAACACCGTGATGCGAGTATTTGCTCCTACGATAGCACGGACCAACCTATCGACGGGAAACAGCAACGGAGTTTGTCCGCGCCACTATTTTCGCTGATCATCTCCGACACTTGGTCAAATTTATCGCGCACCTTAGAAATTCTATGCACACTCGCATTTCGCGATTCCGAAGCTGTACCAACGGCACCGCTTCCGGCTCGCACGTTCTACAAACGCGATCGAAAATTCCTACCTAACAATACTACCATATGTATATCTTTTTTTCACGTCTGGTACACAATACGCGGAACGCGCTCGACGCAAAAACCGGGGCACAATTTCAAGAATTCTATTCGTTCGCCCGTCAACGTTCGACGACCGACGACTACCTGACTTTTCATTTAAAACAAAAACGAAAAAAAGCGGGGAGCGGGGTGAGGAAGGAGTGAAAAAAAAGGAAAACTATTAAAAAAAAAAACGGAGGAAAAGGAGAAAAAAAAGGTGAAATACGATGCAAATTCAGCTCTCTATATACCGCGGGGTTAATTTCGCACGGGCAGGGCGTCAGGATCCTGTCACAGCGAGGTCTATGGCCGCAAGATTGGCAAAAGGACGAGGGGAAAGGGGAACAAGAAAGCTTCGATTGATCGCGCAACCAAGAACGATCAGCTAGCGACGAAAACGACGTATCCCTGACCGGCCTTGAACGGGCGACTTTGATGGAACGACCAACACACTGGAGGCGCATCTTTCGCGATACGCTTTCGCTTCTTTTCGCTTCTCTCTTTCGTTCGCCCTCTAGCGAACAAAGTTTTTCTCGTGGCAAAAAGAATTTTATCCGGCAGCCGGTTAACGGCAGTTTTACGAATCGGCTTGCTGGGACACCGAATCGACCCGGCTCCGTGTGTGTCCCTGAATAGAACCGCTTTTTTACGAACCAACAAAATGGCTCTACGTCGAAACCCCGACTCTGGAAAAACTGTTATTGTCGCGATAAGTTTAGCTTTTTTAATACACCGCTTGTCCTTCTACCACGATATATATTGGTCGACTTTCCCACTTCCCGCCACCCCATTTGTTGTCTTCTTTCGGAAGCGACATTCTTTATTTCCATTTATCGTGTTTCGAATCTAAGACGCAAACAGACGTACTCGATCGGAGGTATTTGATCGCGAAACGTCGAGAACACGTGAAGGACGCGTCTAAAGCGGAAGGGACACAGCCGAGACGGTAATCCGATGGTTGGAGGGAGAAAAAATAAAACGAACGGTATTTCATCCCTTTAAACTCGACGGAACGTCGAAGAAACACGGAACAACCCTGCGAGGAAGAGATCGAGAACAAACGGCTTAAGGTGGCCACCCCCGTCGTCTCCCTGTTCCCCTTTGTCCGGGAAGATCGCGTTATCGGTCGACAAAATATTGTTATCGTGCCGTAGCGATGGTGAATCACTGATGCGAGAACCCGGCGCACAAAGGGTGCCGTGCAAAAGGAAAGTCGATAACGATTGACCGGTAAACGTATTGACGAGGAGCATCGACGCGAGGTCCAAAGCGAAACGGAACGAGAAATCGTGGCGAACATGAGACCAAATACGCTACGGCATTGCCACGCGAATCGTCAATCCAAACTTTCCACGTAATCCAAGTTAGACTACGATCGTACCTACGACTTTGACATGGAAAATTTATACGCGTCGAAACACGTAAATATCGTCCACGTGATCATCGCCAAAAATTCGTTCCCATCCGGTTCCTCCCCGGCCACAATTCGGTCCATGTTTTCCCAGAGGATGATCCTGTAACCCCGTTTCCAGTTGGTATTGCGATAAATTAACGCGGTTAAAGAGACACCAAGTTACGTATACAATTATCGTAGACGACGTAACTGCCGAGGGAATCGGATGACACGTGTTTCGCTCGGTTAAATGGCGCAACCTCAAAACTAGATAACTCCGTGTCAATTTAGCGAACGTAAATAGATTGAAGGGATTCGTTGAATTTCAACCAAGTTTCCGAAGCACGTAAGAAACATACGATACTTGCGGAGCAATGACCGTAATCGTATTAACGTCGTCGACGATTGGCCGTACCTTAAAACTGACGAATCGAAAACTACCCCCGACTCGACCTCAAAGACGCGATACGAATAAACGCGGCGAGACAGCGGTGTACCCGAGTGTTTTGGAGCTTGTCCATGTAACAAATATACGGAAAAGCCATTTATCGAAGACACGTTTACAGTTTTCGAATAAAAAAAAAAAAAAAGAGAAAAGAAGACTTTTAAGGGAACACTCGGATTCGTAAGCGAACATTCGCAGATAACGAATGCAACATAACGAAGGTAGCGAACGAAGAGTGCGCGGAAAGGGAATTCACGTGTCTTTCCATTAATCTCTATCGGCACTGGTTGAAAACGGGTTGCACCACGGCTTGCGCCCAAAATCAATACGGCCCTGCGTGTAATCGCATTTCCCATTATTAAAGATGCTTGACTGGTATGTACAAATGCGATTGTTCCTGTAGTGTACCGCGTTGATAAATATTCCGAGAATGCGAGGAGAACCAACAATCACCGGATAACGACGTCGCTCGTGTCAGCTTGTACCGATGAACGACGGAGACGACGATGCTTTTGTTAGAGGCAAGCACGTAGCCTGCATTAGCGTTACACGACAACGGTTATAGTAGCTGACAGAATTCCAAGAAGTCAAGAATCGACGGTTGGTCGTTTCATCCTAGAGAAAAAATCTGTCCTCCCTACGTATATTATCGGGACTACGACAATGGCTGGAATTTTTGGATCCTGCGAATCGATTACAGATATACTTGGACACACGAACCGCGAGACCCTGTTAGGAGTTTAACGCACCTTCCACAATTTACCCATGCGTGGAACGCCTCTATTTTCCCCCGTCTACATTTATCGTTTACCAACTAGGTACATTGCGTAAAACACTTTGGTAATATTACGAGATAAAACAGATTTCACGGTTGGTAATTGTTCCTTTGATGCTCGACCTTTTTCTACCGTGCGGACACCGGCGTGTTCCCTTATATATTAATCGAGAACGCTTTTATCTCGTGACCACCGAGGATATAGCGTCACGAGGAAAGTTCATATTATGATCGTCGAAATGATTTGCAGCACAGTGTCAACGGTGTCGTCGACACTTTCGAGGTTTACGTGTGCTTCTGCGTGCGCATACAAATATTTGATGCACACGTACTTACGTGGCTTCGGACTGTCCGAAAATTCAATGCCCCCGTCCATACCGATACAGGGGAGAGATTTTAATCGCACCGCGAACCTAACGAATTTCGATCTCGATACGCCGTGTTACAGGGGTTTCTTATCGAAATTGTTTTCTAACTCGGGCTATGTTGATGAGTCACACGTCCCATGAATGAAAACTCTCTGACACGCTTCATTCTTACGTTATCCTCGCGCCGCTCGAAAATCATTCGGTTCGCCGGAAATGAACGTTCTAGAAATGATACGGATACGTGCTTTTTTTTCAAATTTCCGTTCGATAAAATGCGTATATCGCTTCGAGCGATAAAGCACGGAGAAAGAGAAATAATGGATGAAACACGCTCCGACTACATATTTGTATTGAAATTACAGACGTACACCATGCTTGTTACGGAGGGTAATGAACCCCGTTAGTTTGTATCGGTTTACAGAGAAAGAATCGACTGCTGAAATATACATATATCGGTGAAAGTAAGCAGTAGCGTTCATTGTACTCACCGCAATGCAGTGACCTCCACGCTTGTATCATGCAGAGCTTCCCTCCTTCGTCGCAGCGAGACTCGTGAAACAGGGGTTGAACAAGGGCTGCTGTTCGTGACAGGAACCACCGCATAACCAACAGTCACGTTTCTATCAGCACATCGGTTCGTAGAACGGTCACTTTCTACACCGCACCACACGCGTTCCTATCAAACCAACGAAAACAAACTACCGCTTACTTTGTAAAGAAACATCAGCAGCCGCAAGAAACGCGGAAACGGAAAGTTTTTCGAGCTTGCAGGGCCGCCGAATCGATGTGTGATGTTACACTTCCCAGCTGTCTTTTTTGATTCTGCGGATGTGCCCGCCACTATCGCCATCTGACGACAACACTTCCAACTATTCCGTTCACGAGCCGCCGCGAATATTCAAATGATTAACCAAAAATCGACGACCAAGTATTCCAATCTAGATACCTGTAAACGCGGATATAAAAATAATATCGAAGTAGTTATGACACAAAATGTGATTATAGGGATATAATGAAACTATTATCTTTTACAATAGATTACGCAACATGGTATAATTTATTTGTATATATAGATTTATTTTTCCACAGCATTATTTAAGAACATAAGTTAGTTTGCAATCATAAGAATATATATATATATATATACATAAATATAAATATGTATATATATATGTGTATATATATATATATATATTGATCGTATAATTAATTCTTAATTATTACGATGTGTAACTTCGCCGTATTTCGATAATAATGAATAATCGCAAAAACTAGCTTACAAACATTTTGTTTACAAGTTCATCTGTCACAAGTACAGTAAAAATGTATGTACCTTGTAATCGATATATTACAAGAAATATGTTTATATTTACATACAATCTAAAGAGAGGTAAATTGGAGTTAGTCACATATTTTTGCAAGTTACGCAGATACATGTGGATAAGCTGATAAATCATGTCTGTAGTATGACGTTATGAAGAAATTAAGTCACTGTATTTGTGAGCTCGCAACAAATTATCTCATATAACATTTTAATAAAAATAATAAATAAAACTTGGATATCCTATATTACTCAGTAATATATGCGAATTCTAAGGTAAATAATAATAACAATAACAATAATGATAATAAAAGAACAATTCAGTAAATATCACGAAACGTGGGAAACTAACAGTCTTAGCTTTTAACCCAATTAAATCACAACTTAGTGTTAGGAAAAATACTACGATTTCCAAGTAATGTTGGCTTTTTAAAAAATATAATACGTTGAAATGCATTGTTCCATTTTGAATATAATACGTTTATCGTGTAAATGCAAGAAGCCAAATTTTCGTCATTAAAAAACGTCCAGCGTATAGAAAATCGAAAATAATCATAATTTAAGGCCACAAAATTTTTGTCGTAATAATAATATTTACTATCTAATGGGACGTATCTGTTTACAATAAAATAAGCTGTACAAATAGGATGGAATGTTTCATTAGCTTTAAATGCTAGATATTCGTTTAGAATACTTGTTACTTTTTTGAAATAGCTATTATTATACAAAGTACGCATTTACAAGTTTGATCACGATATCTTCGAATAATCAATTTCATAGATAATACACCATTTTTAACGAAAGAATGGACTATGTCCACTTTTTCGTAAATTGCTAAAATATATAAATAAATTTCGCTTTTTAAGCAATTTGATGTATATATTCTTTTATCTTATTTAATGCTATATACAATGAGCTAAGTATAATATGCTTTCCATCATCAGTTCTTAGAAGAACACACAAGAAGAACGCTGTCCAATACGAAAAATTTTCGATTTGTTATACGAATAAACTATGTAACAGATACGTCTGTTCCAAAAAATAATTTATTTTTAATTATATCTATGTTAAATTAAATGATGTCTTTTACCATAAATTTATAAATTGATCGAAAATGAAACAAATTACGTATTTCACACTGTCTGTTATTCTTCTTGCTACATCTTCTAATAGAATAATTGATTTCCCAAAACTTTCTGTTTATACATTTTTGCAACTATATATATATATATATGTTTTCAAGAAACAAAATTTTCTAGCCTTTGTTACTACGATAGAAAATCCTTAAAGAGGTTTCTAAACATGCGTAATACGTGAGTCTTTAAAGATTTAATTTCTTTATATAAAAACAAAATGTGAAATTATTACATTTACAATTTCAAACAAATTATTGATTTAAAAAATAGTGTTTAATTTCGTGGAAAAATTAGAAATCGTCATTGAAAGCGATCTCGTTTTAGTAAATTGTGTTATAAAATTAGACCAAAAAAATACGTATATGTGTATAATATTAAAATTCAAATCAACATTGCACAACAATTCATCGTAAATTATAGCGTCATTGTATACAATATAATTTGACAGATGTTCATTTAACTTGAATGTAACTGAAATTCGATATATTTGAAAATCATACTAAATCCTACGTAACAAAATTTAAAACTTCTTTTCTCGTCCATTATATATTTTAGTATAATTTAACTTTTTAAATATGTAAACTCATATTATTTATAAATTCTTTTAACAAGGCATTTTATCAACAAATTGAGATAAGTAATTAATATATAGATTATTATCTCTTATCTTAAGTTATTTACAATTAATACCAGATTAATGTTTTTATAGCAGCAAATAAAATTTTCCCAAAGAACACTTTTAAAGTGTAGTAACCATCAAAATATGGAATTACATTTAGAATGTGAATGAGTTAATAAATTGTAATTCATCAATTGCTGAAACAGCATTTGAGATTACTATTAACTTTTTTCGTTCTGTTTGTTAAATATAGCCTATAATTTCTAAAGTGCATCATGCGTAAAATTTTTTCGAATTATTCGTAGAGGTTAAGTAATATCTAAACGTACTTTTCATTGATTTGTCTTAATGTTGTAACTAGCAGTCAAAAGACACCTAAGTCTTCAGAGTGCAGAAAAATGTTTATCCTGTTAAATAGTTAAGTTAATATTAGACAGTATACATGGTTGTGTATCTATATGTATGTATATATGTACATTATATTACAGATATCATCATGAAAAGGGGTATTTCGTGCTAATCCACTCCAGCAAAACCTTGAGAACCTTCAATTGCTTTTATCAATTTCTCTCTCAATTGTTGATAACTTTCGTATGGAGGGAGATCTATACGATTAAAACTGAAAAGGGTACATAAATCATCAGATATAACTCTACACTTTCTTTGGTTTCTTTTTTCAAATTTTTCAAATGAGAAAGATTACTATAATTTTTAATCCATCTTACTTTAACAACTACGCGTAAGATTAAACACTATGTTAAAGTTTACATACCAGGTATGAGCTCTTGGATAATTTTCTGGTGTACCCCACTTCTCAATTGTAAATAATTGTGGACCATTGCTACCATAAAGTTCTTTAAAACCATTCATAGGTACTCGCGATGTACCAGTAACAAACTGTAAAAGTCTGGATCTCATTTCATTGCTAAATGAAAGTACCACACGCCAAAACCACTGAACAACGATGTGATTAGCGTGATAGTCTCCTTTGTACAATGTGTTTTGTTTCCAATCTCTCACATCAATATGTTGAATACCACACATTAATAATTCTAATTCATTTTCATCAAATATTTTTACTAGTGTTGGTGGTATAAGAGCATTAAATCCTTCTAAAAATGCATTCATTTGTTCTTGAACCCTTGATACAAAACGCCACTGTATAACTAAAGCTATATATTCATCTTTATTTTCGTCTGTTAATGGTATATTAGCACCATCTGGTTTAAGTTCTCTTTGAGACGTATGTCCAAAACTTTCTTCATCCACACAAAACGTAAGTTCCAATTCACTGGGATCGTTTTCTTTAATCCACAATAATGAATTGTAATATTCTGAATCAACGCTTTCCATATCTTTCAAATCGATAGATTTACCTAACATCATTTTATAAAATGGACGAATGAAAAATGCTGTAAAAAAAGATAGGAGCTCCTTTTATATTTTTTCTTAATGAAATGTTTTATATCTTCTGTATAATTGAAATAATTCTTACCATCCAACAGTTTACCATGATACACAGCCATACCTGCTATGCGACCAATAAATTTGAAATAATTTAAATGTTCTTCATTACATACCCCCGAAAATGGATTAATTTGCAAGGTATAATTATCCCTACAAACATTTCAGTTATTATTATTTTTTGCATTTTATAGAATGCAAATGATTTTATACATAAATATACCTACGTAGCAGAATATTCAAATAATCCATAATAAGGATTAAACATTTCTTTAGACAATAGGAAAAACCATTCTCGAGCTAGACCTCCATAATCTAAACCAACTTCTCCTTCAAATTCAACCCATAATTTTGTTTTCAATATTTCTACTCTGTTGACAGAACTAATTATACGATACGAATCTTCTAGAATATTATTTCGACCAACTTTTATTTCAAATTTATTAGGAACATTACTCTGAAAAAAATATGGATGAAATATAAAAGAAATCTAATATGGATAAGTTTTGTACAATCATATACTTACAGGCTTTCTTAACTGAGATTTAAGATATTCGTATTTACGTTTATAATCTCGTGAATATGGTACGGCCTGTGAAAATATAGAAATATTAACAAATTAAATGAGTTATACTTCATATATCACAATCTTTGGACTAAAGAGACTCATACCGGTCCAGCAATTTGAGGATTGGACATGCGAGGATCTTCCCATTGTGTTGTTCTTGTATCTGCAGAGCAAGAATAGAAAAACAAAAATTTTGATCAAAGCCAAAATTTTCGAGCTTTACAAAATCTTGGTAGACATTCACATACTATGATCAATGAAAAATATTCGGCCATCCGTATGAACTCTTTCTTCCCAACCTTCAGGAAGAGGACCAAGCTGATCTAAATCACTTCTTGGTGTAGTAGAAGGAGCAATGTGATTAGGTATTGAACTTGGTCGCCCTGTTCGAGGGTCGATCCATGTTGTTGTCCTCGCAGTGTGATCAATGAAAAATACTCTACCGTTCGGAGCTATTTGCATACCCCACCCAGGTGGTAATCCCTCATCACTTGGCGCAGGAACCACAGGTTTTGGACTTTCGATCTAGACATCGAGTCAGTAACAGGAATTAGGGTAAATAATTTTTATAGTATTCGCTGTTATTATTTACAATAAAACGCTGTACTAACTTGTTCAGATGATCGTCTAGATCCAGCTGGACTATCCACACTATCATCACTCTGCAAGTACAATAGTAATATGTTTTCATACAACATGTACATGGATATAATTTCAATCTATTATTTTACAAAGAAATTTATATGTTATACACTTTCAACATTTTATAATGTATTACAAATTTGTTATCATTTTTGCGTAATAAACAACAAAATTAATCAAAATAGTGCAATATGTCAATTACAGAAATACAATTTTTGTTAACACTAAGAGTACTTTTTAGAAAGAATGGTTAGTTTGTAACACTCAACTGCATGGTGAAGTATTGTAATAAATGTTTTAAATTGTATTGGAACACAAAGTAATACAGACAGCAATGCACTACATGAAAAAAATATATAATCTCTGTTTACAAATTATAGCCTTTATTTTCGTCAAATAAATGAACACATGTAAATAAAAACAGCTTATACAATTGAAAATAATCATATCTATGAATGAGTACCTGGTCTTCATATTCACTAAGGTAGCCACGTTGATCAACAGAATGTCCAGAGTCTGACGAAGTATCCCCACTACCCCCTCCCCTATGATTCTCAATCTCATAATTTCTCGCATCCGAATCTTCGCCATCCTCACGGAGAACTTCACCATCCTTACACACACATGCACAAAATTGCTACATACTGCATGCTAAATACTCTATTTGTTAGAAGGTTTTTATACTGTTTAGACATTTATATTCATATTTTTGTCTTTCAATAATTCATGCACATCTTGACAGTTAACAGTTATCTATTAAAGCACATATCTATAGTTAAACAGAGTATGATGCATCTATATATGTTAAATGGGGTTACGTAAGCGTTTGGTTATAAACTTTTTATTAATTTACACAATTGAAAAGATAATATACAAAGCAAAAAATATATATAGCAACAATTTCTAATCTACTCTCACCTAAAGATATAAATATATTTTTATTATTCAAAAATATATTAAATGTAAACTTGGGTTTTGTGCGTGTGTGTGTATCTTTTTACACACAACAAGTCTATATAAACTCTAAATCTTAAAATAAAGTATAAGACATAATATTCTATTATAATACACAAATTTGAAAACAGATTCTAAGCTGACTAGTTAATAAATTCATTTCATCTTTTTCTTTCTTTTACGGTATTTATATTAATTATACAACCATCAATATTACCTGATTAATTGAAGTTCTGTGTCTATTTTCTTCATCGGCACTAATGTGAAAGCGACGTTGAAATTCAGTTACTGCAGTATTGAAATGTCGCTCAATAGTCATATTTCCACTAGGTGATGTAGTACTATAAGTAAATTAAAATATTTCTGCATTATTATTTATACTTATTACGCAATAAATATGTTGAAGCAGATATATATATATGTATATATCTGTTACATACGATTCTGATGGATGTTCCCATTGTGTAAATCTTGCTACATGATTGACATAATATGTTCGCCCATTTGCATCTTGTCTCTCTTCCCATCCTGGTGGTAAAGGTCTGATAATCATGACCTAAAAGAACATTCAATTAAAGTATTAGTTTATATATACATGAGTAGAGTCATCTTTAATATTTGTAGTTTAAAGTATAGATGTAACTGTGCATACCTCTGCAGCTTGTTCCACAGGACTATTATTTACTGGCTGTACCATTTCCCAGCCTCCTGAGTCTGATGCAGTATCTCCATTATCATTGTCCACAGTTGATGAGTCAGAAATGTATGCATGATATACTTCCAAGGTGCCTTTTACTCTTGAACGCTGACTGGAATGATTACTAGCCATATCCTCGTAAGTTATTCATTTTGCATTTGCAAATGAAAGATACAAAAGAAATATATTAATGAACTAAACATGAAAATCCATTATGGTGATATGGAGCCAATAAATATAACTAGATGCAAAACTGACCCAAAACATGTAACAGTGCATATAAAAATAATAAAAATGAAAATTAATGAATAAAAGTAATGTATTTCAATTATTTCTATTGTATATATAATATATAGTAGCTTGTAAAACCATATCTGTAGTTTGAGGCCAAATAATTTTAATAGGAAGCTAAACAGATTAAATTTTTAAAATATACAAAAATACACAGCTTTAAGCATATATTATAAAAATACTTACCTACGTGGTCGAAGTAAATAACGCCTAACAGGAATTGTACGACCTTCTTGTTCTTTAGGTAGATTAATCAATGTTAATTCTACCATACCAAGAAAATCATCCCTTGTCAATCTATTCTCATCAAAAACTTGTAACACCAATTTATGATCGACAGGTTTAACCTAACAATAAAGAATATATATTTTCATTAACATATTGAATTTATCTTGACATTAAATTATAATATAATCATACTTACTCTAAATATAAATTCTTCTTCCCAGACAGGATTCAATGTCTTTTTTTTAGTTTTCGTAAGTGCAGAGTCTATTGTCTGGTCGCCATTTAAAGTATTTAAATCAATACGCACATAAGGATCGCTTGCACCAAAGATGTCCTTTTTGGCTAATTGGTGACCAGCAATCACTTTTAATCTCAGCTTCCGGGTAGCTTCATCTCTCTATATACAATATCAAAAAACAAAACAAAAACATTAATTAACGCTAGATTCTCGAAATGTTAAATAGAAAAAAGTTAAACTTGTCATGTCTTTTGTTTCTATTAATAACTATGATAAGAATTTTCTGGTTAGTTTTATATAATTTATATAATAAATAAACAATTAACTATTTTATTTATATTTTATTTAATACATTAATTATAAAAACACAAAATATAAAGCACTACGAAAATAAATAAAGTTATACATAAAAAATGAAAGGAATATATTGTTTTTTAAGTTTAATGTAGATGGGTAATAAAATATAAAAATATTAATATTGATGCATTTTATCAATTTATTGATTGTTTTGATTAAAAAAATATAAAGATGATTCGTGCTACGATTATTAATAATATAAAAATTTTATTATTAACGCAATAATATTATTAATCATAAAATCAACAACTTTGAGGAAGTAACAATCTTTTTGAAGTCTATCAATCAAAAATCCAACCTGTACTTGTCAAACTGTCAAAATAGTTACGTACGGATTCTCCGTCAGCTCCAGACGTTGGATTATATCCATAAACATGTTCCTCTGCCATTAACGTTATGTGTATTCGATTTATTCTTAATCGTTGATGACTACTTTTTATAATTTTACTACGTTTACAGTTTCTTATATGCCATCAAGAAACCTATTTTGTCTTAACCCCTCTCGGTTACTATTGCACGAACGAAACGGATATGATATACTCGCGCTTAAAGATGGCTAACTTCCTTTTAAATATTCAAACGTGACTAAAATCCATTTCAATCATTTCAAATAAAAAAAAGAATCATTATTGTGTATATGTATATTTTACAAAGTATATTTTCCTTAATCTTTATCAATTTTATCAGTATTAGAACAAACAAAAATTCCAGAAAAGTAGATTACGAAACAATTTTAGATATCCTTGACACGAACAACTTCTAATGCGTCTGCGAAAATCTCTCCAAATTTTTCTAAATAGACGTCTTTCGTTATTAAATGTAGTAAGTTGAACGACGTAATCGAAATTGTAAGAATTTAGTTTTTCATCAAAACATTATTACAACGCTACCATTACGTTTTAACGATTAATGCGCATAAAAAGTGACTCACGTGTTTTCTAGTATATCTGTTTTATTTTTTTTTTTTTTTTTTACGGTTTCTTGAGTATCAAAGTATTGTTTTAATATCAGAGGGTCTTTGTATTGACATTAATAAGGATATTAAAATAAAATGTATGATAATAAGCTATATTGTTCAGTTGAATTTTCAGTTTAATATCATGAGATATGATAAGAATGAATAATTTCTAAGTTATTATCTCTTAAAATAATGCATTGTACAAATATCACATATACAAGGAAATATGATTATTTACATACTGCAGGTTCTGTCAATGAAAAGCGTCCTGGTCTTCTGTTAGCTTGCAATGCCCGAGATGCAGAACGATGCTGAGAATTCCAAGTATAAGCACGAGTTCTTTGAGGAGGTGATTCAACACCAGCATACATTGGGTAGGTCAAAGTACCAGGCATCTTGTGTTCTTAATCTTTTAATAATAGTTTTAATACATTAACACAAAGATTATTCACTATGATATTATATGTATTTTATTCTTTTTATATGTAATTTTATATAATTACATAAAGATATATAGTATATTTGAAATATAAATAATTATTGCAATTGCTTTTTATAATCTTTAAAAAAGAATTAAATTTCATTCGCATAACAAAACCTTTTGCAAGTACATTTTAAAGTATTTCATATATGCTTTTAGGTGCCACTAAGCATAGCGTAGATCATATAAATAAATAAAAACTAATTGTTTCTATTTGTTATATAATAAATTTATAAGATAACATAATAATAAAAAATTAAATAAATAAACGTACTAAATACTTGCATCTAAGATGAGTAATAATATTGATATTTAAAATAAATGTATATTAATAAATACTGATAATAAATCTTATCTGAAATTATTACCAAAAAATACAGAAAAAAGATACACGAAGATGTGATATATGTGTATATATATACACATATATATATACATTTAAATAAAAATTAACACTTTAATATAACACGTGCACATAATTCACCATTAACTGATTTCTGACTTATTTATATTTAAGCTACAAAAGACATAATGCGTGGTCGTCCATAACTGCAAAATCACTTATTTTCGATGCGAGCATTAAGTGTAAAAATCGTTTAAGATAAGGAATGCTTTAAATCATTAAAGTGATAACACGTATTTATTCAACATTCAACTACGAATTAACCAATACATTGGAAACCTCATAAACATATATATGGGTAATTACTCCATCAAATATTCTGGAATTAAATAAACAATTATGAAATTATAATGAATAAAAATTCATAACATATATTTATTACTATTTTAAACAATCGTTTGTTTCTAACAATTGTGATGGTATCAGTTATTGTTCATACAGCAATAAAACATTTGATTGTGTGTGATAATTTCAACTAATTTTCGTTCTTTTTATAGGTATGGTGGCGCCTTTAGTTACCGTCCGAAACAACTAACCTTTATCTGTCGTTAAATAGAAAAATGTTGAACATTTGTATCAAAGTCTGTTACTTGTAATATGTGACTACTTGACCCATGGAACTTAATATATGTATTTGAAATATTGTATACTAGACATGCATGTGTATTTGTAAATATGTACATACTATTCATGTTAAATGTAACATTAAGGTAAAAATATTGCCAAATTTATATTATGCATACATATACATGTACTTACGTTATAATAAATGTGTATTTAAATTTATTCTTGCACATTTTGTAGGTTAATAGAATTTAGTTAGAGAATAAATGTTATATACTCATATCTGAATTTTAAAAACTGTTAAAATGTTACGAAGACGGAATGTTAATATTAAAACTGTCAAAGAATTGGATGGATTTCCTAAAGTTCCTGAACCATATGTAGACAAAACTGCAGTTGGAGGAACATGTAAGTTTTTTGTTTTACTATTTACTATTCTAATTATTAAATATAATATCTTACTTTTACAAGTACAATTTTTACAATTACAGTCTCTATATTTACAATCTGCACTATTGCATATTTAATAATAGCTGAAACAAGTTATTATCTTGACAGCAGACTACAATTTAAATTTGAAACAGACACAGATATTGATGCAAAATTGAAAATAAATATTGATATCACTGTTGCTATGACATGTAGCCGTATTAGTGCTGATGTCTTAGATTCTACAAATCAAAATATGATTGGACATGAATCATTAGAACAAGAAGATACATGGTGGGAATTGACACAAGAGCAGAGATCTCACTTTGAAGCTTTAAAAAATGTGAATTCTTATCTAAGAGAGGAATACCATGCGATTCATGAATTATTATGGAAATCTAATCAAGTTACTTTATATAGTGAAATGCCAAAACGGTATATAAATCACATTATTATACCCATAATTGATACATATTATATAGATATATCAATACATCTTGCAGGACCCATCAGCCTAGTTATCCACCAAATTCATGTCGCATTCATGGTAGTTTAAATGTTAACAAGGTTGCTGGAAATTTTCATATAACAGCTGGAAAATCATTATCATTTCCTATGGGGCATATACATATTTTAACTTTCATGACGGACAAAGACTATAACTTTACTCATAGGATAAATAAATTTTCATTTGGAGGACCTAGTCCAGGTATTATTCACCCATTAGAAGGGGATGAAAAAATTGCTGACAACAGTAAGTTTGTATGAAATGTAAATATAAGTATTATAATATTTATAATTTATTTGAAACGAAATATATTTTAGATATGATTTTATATCAGTATTTTGTGGAAGTGGTTCCCACAGATATACAGACTCTACTGAGTACTTCCAAAACTTATCAGTATAGCGTAAAAGATCATCAAAGACCAATTGATCACCAAAAAGGATCTCATGGAAGTCCAGGAATTTTTTTTAAATATGATATGAGTGCTCTTAAAATAAAAGTTACTCAACAACGTGATACAGTGTGTCAATTTCTAGTGAAATTATGTGCCACTGTTGGAGGTATTTTTGTTACAAGCGGTAAATATCAATTTACTTGAATTATTTTGTGCCGTTGAAGATATTTTTTACAGAGAAAATTTTGTAGGTATGATAAAAAATATTGTACAAAGTTTTTGGTATATTTTGTGTTGCAAATTTTTTGCAACCAAAGAAAACAAAAATGACCAAAAGTACCCCATTCCACCTACTACTTCAAACTATCAATCGTTTGACACAGCAAATCTTCTGAATATTTCAGCTCCAGAAAATGTGGATATTGTGTTTAAACCTCAATAAAGGTAATCTTTTAATTAGATATTAAAATAACTTTTAAATATACGAAGCTAATAATCAATAAATATGTTTGTAACTGTTCTGTATATACCAATAAAATTAATAGCGATTTTATATTTATCAGCCGTGTATGTTCTTTTCTTCTTAATTTTTTAACACTGCGAATAACAACTATATTATTGTATATTACAATGTTAATTTGCAAACACCAAGCGTTTCATACGTATGCGCTTTTATGTTTACACTATCAAACAAGGATGGGAGGAACCTTCCCCTTCTCTTAATTTCCACCAATAGAATCATTTATGTGAATAGAGTACGAAAGAAATAGTAAGAAAGTAATCGTGTCTAAGTCACATTAAAAGTTTGATCGAAAAATGATATTTTATTTACATTTGTTAAATCGATGTTTCGATAATTTGCATTGTACGTAGCAAAAGTATCAGTTGATAGAAAATCTTCGCATGCGCTTGACAGAACTATTCGAAAGAACAAAGCTCATCCCACTGTGAAGCGAGATTGAATAAATACAAATCGTTTAGGAATGGCAGATATTAAACAAGATCATAAAACTGAGGATACTGATAATTATGGAATAGGTAATAGTACTGAACCAAAAAATATGCAAGAATTGACGGAGTATGTGAGTATGATATAATTCATTATTGTGATACTCTCTATTAATATTTCCATAATGTGACTGTCTATTCTTGTTTATATTTTTTGTATGTTTTAGGTACAAACACTATTACAGAATATGCAAGGAAAATTTCAAACAATGTCAGATCAAATTCTTGGAAAAAATATCCTTTTTTATTAGTTGCTTAAGATGCATTTTCTTAGATAACCTCAAAAATAAAGTGTGCATTAAAGTGTATATTTTTATAAGCATAATTTTTCTGCTAAGAAAATACAAATTATTACATGTGTGAAAAACAGTTTATTTAAGGGAGTTTATTTAACGTTTTCATAAATAATATTATAAATATCCTTAATACAAAATACTAGATGAAATGGGAAACAGAATAGACGATTTAGAAAAGAATATTACAGATTTGATGACACAAGCTGGTGTAGAAGGAGGTGACAAATGATTGTATTTATTATATTATTAATTTTGATATAGAAACAAAGAGATCTTTTACATATAACATATGTTATACTATACTAACAAATATTATTATACAAGAATGGTATTTGTATATTATTGGTATGAATTTTTGATCATTAAAACAATAAAATGACTTTTTTGTAATAATGTAGTGGTATAATGCATATTTTATTTCCTTTCTGTTTGTAAGTAAAAATATACAATACATTTCAGTGCTAGATAAATACTATTAGATCACCCATGCTTGATCATCATAGGCATTGTTAGAAATTTTTGATATACAGGAATTGGTGGTATTGTTTTGACAATAAGTCTTGTTGAATCCTTATATCCAGAATTAGCTTGCAATTCAATCTAGAATTGAACAAAATATTTTGGAGATAATAGATTATTTAGAATTACATAGATTTATGCCTGGTTCTCACAGGTTTCTCTTTAGTAGATTCAGACTCTGTTTCTTCTGAACTATCTCTAAATTCCTCAATCTGTACAGATTCTGAAGAGTTTGTCTTTAAGCTCGACTTTGCAGAATCCTACAAAAATATCCATTGCAGTTATAGCGTAAGCATTTGCATTGAATTATAACATACTGGTATACAACGATGATTGATTTATACTAACGATCGAGGTAGATTCGACTGCATGATTAGCTAATTTCTGAGAATTTGCGGGCGAAGACATGAAACGACTTGCCAAATTGGTAAGTGAATAAGACTGCCGAAATGAAGTTCGCCCAACGGTAGGCAATCTCGCAATAGAATCGGGTATATGCATTACTTCACGAAATTCCTGGAATTAATCATTGCTCTAATTAATTTAAAGGGTAGAAACATATTTCTCTACTTATATTTTAATAATTTATATGACAAGTTAATACTCAATAACTAGTGGAATAAAAAAATTACCCCATTCATGTTTCCTCTTATTATTTGAAAGTCCTGCGAGTAAGTATCAAAAAATAATACTAATTTAAGGTAATTTCAAGACTATACAACAGATCCAACATAAATATGTGAAAAATATTTTTTTACATTAGACTATGAATATTATTTAAGCAAAATTAGACTATGAATATTATTTAAGCAAAAGGTGGCCTACCTCTAAATCTTTAACTTCATCGATTTCTGCAATATCCTGGTAACCTTTTGTCAGTAATTCAAGAGTTTTTGCATGAAAACTTAGTTCAATGATAATAAAATCTAAAAGTACAGTTTTCAGATCATGCAATTTCCGCTTTTCGAATGCATCGATTTGTTCTTCTAAACCTTTAACAACTCTTGAAACTTCAACAGAAGCTTTCATGAGCTCAGATTCGGCTTGAGACTATGTTGATTTTTAAGAATTTAAAATAATTGTAAATTTTTAACACTGCCTAAATGTAATTAGTTAAATGCATTGAAATTGAATGTAAGGATACAATCATCTGTCTGTTTCTAGGATTTCGTTCCCTAAGCCTATCTAGATGTCTTTTTCTTGTCAATTCTTTATCGCGTGTTGTAAATGTATTTTTTACGTCATCGCGAGCGTGTTTGCAGATTGTCGCGTATTGAGAAAGTGGAGAAATTATTTTGGCATCAAATCTCTGCACTTTAGCGTCCCTAAAAATAACGAATAAAAGTTGTGATAATTTAAACAGTAAAATTAATCTTTTTTGTCTCTGTGATTCAACAAGAAAATACCCACCTATAATCCCCAATTACTGACAAAGTTGCAGAAAAGTTTGTTAATCCGTTAGATAATGATTGATTTATCGTTTCCGATTGAGCGTAAGTTTCGATAATTTTTGCTATTTCATCTCCTTTATCGCGTAATCTAAAAGTACATTACATAAATTTATACACAGAAAGATAAAGTACCATAGAAGAGAAATAATCGATATGTACAAGATCAATAGAAGCCGTTGTTATGTACAAACCTAGCAGCTTTTCTTGTATATGCTGCAAATGTCGAGCATAATTCTGCAAAATGTTTCTCTACGTTGGATATTCGATCTTGTACAAACTTTGCTTCTTGTTCCCTGAATAAATGTAATAAAATTATAAATATGAATCTCAATGCAAACTGAAGTTTGTGTAAATATAAATAATTGAAAATATGTACCAAATGCTGCTTTGAGATCTTGAACGTAACATTTTGTTCTATATCATTTCGCAACTTTTTTTTTATTTGAATCAATCGATCTTCATATGGAATGTTCCATTGCTACGTCCGTATGGATACCCCACCGATAGTTTACTACTGGCAGGTGGTGCATTATCCCTACAGGTGAGGTCGACTTTTGAGCATGTATATACTCTCATCGATCTACCTGGCCTTTGCTTACCTTTAACTGTACATTTAAGTAGAATTACAAATTTTCTATATGTTTTTAGGAAGGGGAAAAGCGGAAAAATTACTAAAAAACATCTTGTTTTTATTGTCATTATTTCTTATAAAATAGTCTTTATTACTGCAAATGAATGAGCTGCACCACTTCCGATAAGAATTCCTGTGTAATTGTAGGGCAGGACCAGTTGTTCCGGAAATTTTACATCTTTCGTATGACCATTTCCACAATTTCCGTGTTCGTTCCAACCCCAACATAAAATTTCCCCATTCTCTAAAATGTTATAAATAAAATTTGATTTTCATCAAGTTTCTTTTTTTTTTTTTTTTGTTGCTGTTAGTTATTATGTGTATACCAGTTAATGCAACATTATGTTCTGAGCCAGCAGAAACTCGATGCACTTTCGGAAGATTTTCGATCCGCGTAGCTTTCCAAATTGATGGCTTTTCGAGTTTTATAATACCTAACTGCCCATATGTATTTCGGCCCCAACCAAAAATGTTATTATCTAATAGTAAACTAACAAAGCAATCAGATTTTGAAAATATGTATGTATTGTGTTAATTAAGTTGTGAAATAGTATTACCATTTAATACAATTACATGCGACCAACCACTGTACATATTAATTGGCAATTTAAACTGAACATCCGATAGTTTTATTGGAATGAATGTTTTTGGACATGCATCTGTATTTAATCCTAATTGCCCGTATTTATTATCACCAAATGCATAAATATTTCCATCTTTCGCTACCGCGATTGTATGGTATTGACCACAACTGACGCTCTCGATGTCCGATAACGTTAAAACTATTTAAATCCATTAATCCAATTTAAATCCAATAATCTTTGTTTACATTGTGAAAACATGTTTCTCTTAATTCTTTTATATCTAAGTACATTTACCTTCTGTAAAACTATATGCTGCATTTAAAGATCCCTTACTATTCGAGAAGCTTAATCCTAACTGCCCTTTGCTACCTGTTCCTGCTACTAAAATTTTACAATCTTCTGTTAGTAGGACAGTGTGTCTTAAACCCATTGAAATTCCTTTAATTTTTCGACCAGTTACAACTTCGAAGGGTTCGTGTGTCCATTGAAGACTGTTCGGATGTTTTCCTAATTGACCGAAACGATTCGAGCCCCACAGGAGTAAAGTGCCTTCTATTGTTAACGCAGCGGAACAATCCCAGCCGCACGCTATATCCACGATAACCTTATTCTTCAATTTTTCGTTTAATTCTCGAAATGATAAAATACTATCCTTCGTCGGAAAGCCTACTTGTCCTTTATTGTTCCAACCGCAAGAATAAACGCGACCGGAATCATCTAAAATTAACGTGTGACCAGCACCGCCAACTATTTTTTTTATTTTTTTCGGTTCTAGGGAGCACTTTGATAAATCAACTTCACATGGTAAAACACACTCTTCCGACTCAATTCCTTGTCCAAGTTGACCGTGAGAATTAGCACCCTATAATAAGTATTAGTTTCGTTTGATTTCAATATTTTTGTTTAAAATATTCCCGCTCAGAAGTAAGATTTCCGTTCAAATCTTGTTTTATCGATCGTAAATAATATTTTCTAATAGCACAAGTGCACGCGTACAATATCTTATTTTAGAAATATCAGATCATATTGATATTATTATTCATGAAAATACTATTTGAATATGTGAATATAGAAAACAGTAATATTTTCTGTGAATATAAGACAGAGTCCTACTTATATTTAAAATGAAACCATTATGAGCACATGCGATAAAAATAACTTATTACATTACCCACGACATTAAGGAATAGGACATTGCTATAATTATGTCTGGAAATTGTTACTTATTAATATATTAAAACACCCAACCAAAAAATGAATAAACTAAAAAATAGATAATTGTACACTGAAGCACGGATAAAACATAAAATAGACCTATCATTTTGTGGAATTTTGTGTCATAAGTCATAGGAACTGAAATATCGAGTTTTTCTCTGCCCTCTACAATTTAAAGTAGTAAATTAATGAATTATATTCAGCATATCTCGTCTGTATGTACATTAGATCGGTAAGGTTGGAGATGACACTAATGTGGTAAGAGAATGTTGTTAGCTGATAAAAGATTGTAATTGCGTAAGTGATCTACACTATGTCTCGTCTATGACTGAATGTATTTCCATCATAGGACATACGATATAGGTGGCGGCAAAACCTAAAGCATACAGATTTCTTGTTTAACTTATTAGTTTTGTTTATACAAACATGAATTCTTTCCATAATATGTACAAAATCATTTTTTAATAAATTTTGCTGATCATAACATTGGGTAAATTACTGATGGAACATATACAATGGAAGAATCGTTAAAGTTTGATATTAAGGAGGTTAAAACCGATCTTTTGCGCGCGATAAATGAATGTTCCCAACGCGGATTATTACATACCACAAAATGGTATGTACAGTTCCTGATATAAATTTAAGTAAAATCTTTATTCCATTACTATAGGAAGGATCAAAAATATGTTATCTTTATAGGCTAGCAGAATTAAGTTATTCCTTGAAAGATGTTAAATTAAATATACATGACACTACTGTTGACTTGTATTTATCAGAGACAAGCGAAGAGGAAGACACGTATATTTTAGCAAAAACTTATTTTGATTTGAAAGAATATGATAGAGCTGCCTATTTCACCGAGCAGTGTAAAACATCAAAAGTTCGATTTTTACATCTGTATTCTCGCTATTTATCAGGCGAAAAGAAAAAAATAGATGACATGACAGTGGTGCCTCCAGATCCTTTGAAAAACGAAAGTTTAAGATTGTTATGTGCTGACTTAAGAAAAGATCACCTGGCAAATAAACTTGATGGTTTTAGTCTTTATCTTTTTGGTGTAACTTTAAAAAAATTACAACTTACCAGGGAAGCCATGGATGTGCTGGTTGATGCAACGCATAAGCAACCCATGCATTGGGGATCTTGGTTAGAATTAGCTTCTTTAATCACTGACAGGGAGAAGCTTGAAAATTTGTGCTTACCTAATCATTGGATGAAGCATTTTTTTATGGCTCATATGTATTTAGAACTGCAATTAATAGATGAGGGTTTAGCATTATATTACGAATTACAATCAATGGGGTTTGCAAAAAATGGTTACGTACTTGCTCAAACTGCAATGACTGTAAACTACAGAAGAGGTAAATCAACTTCTCAATCAAATTGTTAACAAGGACTTTAACTATTATGGCCTGTTACATTATAATATTATCATTTTAGATGTTGATAATGCTATAGAAACATTTAAGAGGATAATAAAAGCAGATCCTTATTGTTTAGACAATATGGATACATATTCTAATATCCTCTATGTGAAAGAAATGAAAGTTGAGCTGGCATATTTAGCTCACAGAGCAACAGAAATTGATAAATACAGGTTAGAAACATGTTGCATAGTAGGTAAGTTTATCGTATTTTAATATAAAAAAGTTATAGATTTACTAGTTTGCTGTTTAATTAAAGCAGTATCTTTTAGGAAATTATTATAGTTTAAGAGGAGATCATCAAAAAGCATCGATGTATTTCCATAGAGCATTAAAATTAAATCCACAATATCTTTCTGCTTGGACATTACTTGGTCATGAGTTTATGGAAATGAGAAATACCAATGGTGCTATTCATAGCTATAGACAAGCTATTGGTATGTATTATCTGTATGTACGTATAAAATGAAATACGAGCATCTATTTATTTACCCATTTTTTTATATAGAAGTCAATAAGCGGGATTACAGAGCATGGTACGGTTTGGGTCAGACATATGAAATTTTAAAAATGCCGTTCTATGCACTGTATTATTATAAACAGGCTCAATTACTAAGGCCACATGATAGTAGAATGGTACAGGCATTAGGAGAAGCATATGAGAAACAAAATAAAATACAAGACGCGTTAAAATGTTATTATAAAGCATGCAATGTTGGTGATATCGAAGGAATGGCATTGCTGAAATTAGCCACGTATGTATTAAAGTTCAACATTTTTTATTGCGAAATGTGTTAAAATTGAAATATGCTTTAATACACTGTAGGTTATATGAAAAATTAGGTGAACATGATCATGCAGCAGCAGCGTATACGGATTTTGTGATGGATGAATTTATAAATGCGGATAGAACTGACTTAAGCCATGCATACAAATATTTAACTCAGTATCATTTAAAACGAGAACAATTGGACCATGCTAATCATTATGCTCAGAAATGTTTGCAATTTGACGAGACAAAAGAAGAAGCTAAAGCATTGCTAAGAACGATTGCACAAAAGAGGGGAAAATTTGAACATTCGATGGTGGTAATTATAGAATATTTATGATATCTTACATTCATTCAGTGTTAACAAATTTTTAATATTGTATCTATTACAGGTGGAAGATATGAATGAAACAGACCCGGTTATCGAACAAGGGGAAAGAGTAGATGCTACACCAGGAAGTCAGTTATCGCCGATGAATTTGTCATTTATGCCTACGCCGTAAGATACAGAGAAAGATATTTTTTAATTCTCTAAGTTTACTTAAACTTTCATATGTTGTATATATTTTTAATAAATATTGTACGATTAAATCACCGACTTTTTTCATAAATTTTCATTTATTGTATAATTTTCATATAAACATACAAATTTTCTTGTGACAAGAGTATTACAGATAGCAATTATTTTCTAGAATATTATAATTATTCTACAATTATATTTAATACAAGTTGTTGAATTATTGTAAGTAGGTAGTTATACAAGTTCGGGATGATCATAATGAGGATATCGGGTAGATGAGGGCGCTGGCGGTTTAACCTTCGCTGGTTTCATACAAAACTTCGGGATATATTCATCTTTTACGGAAGGCAGCAGTATTTGTACAGGATTATCAATAGAAGGAGACGGCGAATGTGATACTTCAGGAAAATCAGGAGAAGTACGAGTAGGTGTTTCCGAGGTATTTATGTTATTAGTAAAGTTTGTGGACCATCGATTCGCTGCGATATTGCTATCAGGGGCTGCACATGTGCGTTCATTGGAACTAATATTTGTCGATGAAGACGGTGTATTGTGCGACAAAAGTTGTTCATGTATGGATAATAACAATTTTTCGGCCGTTCTTTGATACTCTAGTATATCATCCATATAATTTATTTTCTGGTCCGTATCTTTATCCTGGAGAGAAAAAATTAATATCATGTTAGGACGTTTAGTTTATATGATAGAATGATTATAAGGGAAATGAAATAGTAATTGTAATTTAACCTGAGATTTGTGAGTTGCATTTCCGTAAATTTCTTGTTCAGGCCACATCGTTCCGACTGAAACCATTTGAACAGCCTTATCTGTCGAAAAGGTGCTATCTGTTTGCGTACCCATTTCTTTATACTTCATTTCTGATTTTTTATTTCTCACGGGTATTCTTGAATAATGCGATTTGTATTTAATCGGATCATGTCGTTGGAAATTGCCTTCTTGTGTTTCCTTTTCGTTTCTCTGTTCCGGGTGCTTTTTGTTCCTCTCTTCATCAAATATAAAGTTTTCCTTTTCATTAGTAGGAGTAAATTTGATGGATAGTTCCTTCCTTTGTTTTGTTTCGTTCTTTTTTAACCAAGGTCTAGTTGGGGAATCATTAGAAAATTGGCTGTCTTCTCCATTGTAAACGAAATTAGTTTGGTTTGATTTTCTGTATTTGTAGGGTGTGAAAGACCTAGGAAACAAAGATGACGAATGCATGCTATCGGAAGAAGCGAATTTTTGATTAAAGATTTGTGCATTATTTCCTTTATTCGCGCAGAAATTGCTGCATTGTTTTTGAGTATACGATTTCAGAAATTTATTTCGAGCAACATTACTTCGCTTATTTGCAAACAGTTCGGTATCTTGAGGTATATTTATCGGGAACTGCGTTTTGTTAAAACTATGTTTCTCAGTTGATATATTCATAGGCTTTTTCAAAGCAGTGTGCCATATACAGCTGTCAATGTTTTCGTAGTTTATTGGCATATTTGTTGTCTCATTACTACCGTTGCTCGATTGATTTCTGGAAGAATCAGAATCTTTCTCGGTATTTTGAGGTTCTATCAACGGTTTGTCGTTCGAATTGTGGTTTTCCATTCTTTGTTTTCTGCAATTCTGATTTATTCGGTTCCACCCGTTATTTCTTTCATGATTTTCATTACATGTTACGACTTGTTTTGTCTCTATGTGTTCCTTGGAATTAAGAAATATCGAAGAAATTGCGTCAAATAGACGGAAGCATAAAAGATACAAGGTATACAGATATTTGATACCATTTTCTATGATAACATCTTTCAACAAACGTAAACTTTTCATTGATCTTATGATCATGTTTTCTTTCGTTAGTGTTGAATCTTTTATTGATTCTTGTTGAAGATTGTGGCCGCTGTCTCTGGCCATAGATTTTGTTGACTTCTGTACACTCGATACAGTTTGCTGTAAAAATGATAAAACCGTGCTAACTCATATGATTTATTGGAATTACTTGTTAAATATGTTGAGCAAATTCTGTAGTGTTCTAAATACGTGTTTTATGATAATGCGTGCAATATGAGAAAACACTTGATGTGTACCCAAACATTGACGTGCGTAAGCGCAAAACTATAAAATGTTGATCATTATATTGTGCATAGATATTAAAAGTCAGTCGTGTGATGAAATACAATTGGTGAATTTCGCTCGAACTCTACGCGAGATAATCTTGTCGAAAGTGAGCGTTTCTTCAAGCATCAAAGGAATTTATCATTACGTAAATATTGTTAAAATTTAGATAATTTGAAACTTAATTAGTATTGGTTTATCTACAAAATGACGTCATGATGTACCAGACACCGTTCAATTACTTTACTGTCTCAAGCAACAAATATCTTAATGAAATTGCTTCTACTTAATTCTTCTAGAAAATAATATTGCACAGACAGATACTAATACATTTGGCTTTTTTTCTTTCCCATTTCTTTCAAGCAATAGTACTTACGTTATCAATATGAAAGCACAGACATTCGCCTCTTCGTACACGTGTGTTTTTATTTTCCCCTAACATGATAACCGTCACTCCATTACACTCGTCTTGTTATGTTCTTATATTACTATTGGCAAAAGTATCGTTTCAAAATTTAGTTGAGTCTGAGGTACATGCTAGGTCTTCACTACACCTGAGGAACTGCAAATGAAGTGAAAAATTTAAGCGCGAACTTTTGTATCAAGGATGTGCCGGTATTCTGCTTCCTGATTGGTCGACCAATCAGTTGCCTAGGAAAATATGTGTAGAAAAATTAAAATTCGGGGGTAATTATCCCTTGCGAAGTCTCAATTGTAACATTTGTACTTCTCCGCTTTCAGGTCCCTTCGATACCTTACCGTTTATTATTAGACACCTTAAGCAGACCGAGCTCTACCTGCATTTTATAACAAGTATACAGATTAGGAAAATTTATTAAATTTTCTCAGTCGAGGTCATTTGTTACCCATAAATATTCATCGATAGTGAGCAGAGGTCCCATTATGTAGAGGCGAAGAATATAACTAGAACAAAAGAAAACTCACACTTAACAACCTGACCTGTTTGGGTCTTTTGAAAGTTTAGGATCGAGGGCTGAAGGTTAAGAATAAAATTGAATGTAATAAACTTGTTCTTAAGATTTGCTTGTTCTTAATTTTACACTCCCAGGTATTTCATCCTTCGACGACGAAATTACCGCTATGGCAAGAGGTTTGTATTTCCTTAAATGTAAAGAAGATGACTTTGAAAATTTAATTTTACGAAAATAATTAATTAATTAAAATAAATATTTCAAATAATTCTACCGCTCTAAATATTTGACAATTTCAGTATCAGCTTCCAACGCGATCCGTAATCATTAATCGCCGATCGTATATTCCATCTTATTATTTTCTTTTTTCATTTATTTATGTTATTTCTTTATTTAGTATTATTATATTATTATTATTTTTCAACTCCCCCTTCTGTATTATAGTATAGTATAGTATTATATTATAATATTATTATTTTTCAACTTCCCCTTCTGTATCATAGTATAGTATAGTCTTATATTATAATATTATTATTTTTCAACTCCCCCTTCTGTATTATAGTATAGTATAGTATTATATTATAATATTATTATTTTTCAACTTCCCCTTCTGTATCATAGTATAGTATAGTATTATATTATAATATTATTATTTTTCAACTCCGTCTTCTGTATTATAGTATAGTATAGTATTATATTATAATATTATTATTTTTCAACTTCCCCTTCTGTATCATAGTATAGTATAGTCTTATATTATAATATTATTATTTTTCAACTCCCCCTTCTGTATTATAGTATAGTATAGTATTATATTATAATATTGTTATTTTTCAACTCCGTCTTCTGGAGTACTCTTTTAATATGTAACATGTACAAAATAATATTCTTTGCAATTAATTACGAATAAATGTTATTATTATTATTTGTTACGTCCGAGGACTGTCTAATTAATAAATTGTCTAAATGTGTAATAAACCAGACTCCATCCCTCGGTCAAAACGGCTATTAGCTGCGCAAGTATAATTAATCGGGCCGCACTAATCCCAAGGAACTGTCATAAAATTAAGCATTTCTGCTTTACCATCAAGGTTCTTAAATATTACAACATACTTTTCAAGTCGAGATGTTCCTTAGGGTTATTGTTCAATCAGGTATAAAATGGGATAAGCATGTTTTTCTAAAGCGACCCATGCCTATCCATAGTTCTCCTTCGTGACAGGACCGAACTTGACTGAGTTTTTATTTTTTAACCAGTAACTATTTTGACCGGTTTTCCATTCATTGATGAATCATCGTCTTTACGTGTTGCGTACTTCGTTGCGTCAATGTTTTTATTTATATTTTCTTCGTCATTATCTTAACTTGTTACGCACATTGTTATTATTATTAATTTTGCGTTTGATGAATCTGATGAAAACAAATTAGAAGATAAATTAGATTTTATCGAAGATTACAGCTTTAAAATCTTGATGTTTCTCAAATTATTTTTTAAGCGGTTACTTTATGGAACTACTACTATAACTTTATTACGTGAGATACGTAAAGGTAGAACTTTAACAATTACGGAATACTGTTATAGGATACAAACTCACGCAAGCATATAGACACGCGAGAATGTACGCACGCATACTTGAATGCATGCATGAATATGTCTGCACGCACGCGAAAATTAATGGTCGTGCACACCTATACACTTGAATGTATGTATGCACGCAATACAAAAACACGCACTTTTCATTGCTGCTTTGATATAATTTAACTATGCTTATGTATCATTTTTTAAATACGATTATTACGTTTATCTTGTAATAAAATTTCAAGAAAAATATTTTTGCTATATGTACTAAATTATTTTTAAAAATATTGTGTCTAAAATTTATTTTCTTTATACACAGGATATTGGCCATTTTACATACAACTAAATAATAGAAAATGTATAGCGTTTCGAAGAACGTTTCTAAGCTCGCGCGCAATTCAATAGAGCATGGCGGCCATATTGACTGTGTTCTCCCAACCCAGTGCCAAGGATGTTTGTGCGTGCCTGGCACCACTGCTGTTACATCGCGGTCGTTGTCGTCAACGTCGTCGTTGTCGTTGTTATTCTTATTATCGTCGTCAACGTTGCTCCCGTCGTTGAATAGTAATAGTCATTGACGTGCAGAGATATCGAATAGTTCAGGACACGGTGATAACATTTTGACAGAATTGACACTTTCTGTTCGCGAGATGTCAAATCAAATATGTCTAAAATGGAACAGTTTTTTAAACAACATAGCAACGAGTTTCGAAAGTCTCTGGGAAGAGGAAGGTTTAGTAGATGTGACATTGGCAAGTGATGGACAGTGTCTTACTGCTCACAAAGTGATTCTCTCAGCAAGTAGTCCATTCTTTAAAAAAGTTTTCCAGGTTAGTTTTCTATATTCTTTACTTCACATTTATGATTTCGTTAACGTTTTGGCAGTCGTTTTATCGTTGGGTAAAATTCTTTGTTAATCTATTTAATCAGTAAGATGTAACGAAAAAATTCTTTAAACAATAATGCACAACATTTGAGGTTATCGTATCTTGAACAATACGAATTTTATTTCGAACTTGTCTTGATTAACTGTCACGTGAATTTTACCAATGATCGTGTAACAGTTTAATAAAAATATTACTTTTTTGATCTTTTTTGCATTATAGACAAACCCTTGTCAACATCCAGTCATAATACTTCAAGATGTGCACTTTAGCGAACTAGAAGCCTTACTTATATTTATATATAAAGGAGAAGTAAATATCGAGCAAAAGAATTTGCCAGCGCTTTTAAAAGCTGCAGAGACACTGCAAATTCGTGGTCTTTCGGGAGGGGATATATTTGCTAAGGAATCTTATAAAAGATTAGTGGAATTGGAACAAGCGGTGGAAGAAGGAGCAGCTACTGCCAAGGAAGAAACTCCAAAAAAAAAACAAAAATTAAACAAACATCAGAATTCTATATTAGAATCAGCACTGACACCTAAAGTATCGCAAGTAGAGAGCACGGATGAATCTACGACCAGTGAACAGAGTGGCAAAGAGGGAGATTATTTATTGCAGAAAAATATGCAAAATCCGATATATCATCGTTTAGAAATGAAGGTTGGTTGTATATTATACTAATAATATTTTTTAAGCAGTAATGATTAATCGAATATATGAAATAAAGTTGAATGAATTGTGTTTCAGATAGAACCATTAGAAACTGTGCTAGAAGATTCTCAAAAACAATCTGCAACGGACAAGGACCCAACAGAAAGGTTAGACACAGGGCAACTCGTTGGGAGTCAAGGTTAGTAGTATACATATATGAAATTACGATATCGCTTTATAGATAATAGTAGTAGACATAATCATATGCACGTTATTTTAAGAATATATTATATTTATCTTGCACAATTTGTGTATATTGTGATATTATATATGTCTATGTATTTTATAATTGCATTCAATCTCATATCTCATGGTAAACTGTATGATATGTGTACAAATTTTATAAATTAGAGAAGAATAGGGCAATGTATACATTTCAATGCGTACGTGTTGGTAAAATTCAGTTCATAAATCGATTCATTATGGTTAATATTGGAAAATGTATGTTAGGGTGTATGATAGAATTTATAATTTGATTGATAAAAATTTCATATTGTGTATGTTCGAGTATCTCATTCAAATTAGGTGCATACTCGTTTTCGATGCTTTTTCAAATCGTTGAGTTAGCTTTGATCGTCACTTCTGCTTTATTATCCACATTGGTGTGACACGTATTTCTTTCATTTCTTTTTATTTCGTTCGATGTTACAAGCAAACTCATAGTGGAAATGGGAACGTGTGTAGATAGTAAATAAACACATATATGCGTAAATAAAAATTGTACGATTGGAGAAACTAGAGGTCAAGGCGTAAATAACGTCAAGTTATCTAGTTCAACAGGTGATTAAACGAAAGAGAGGAGAAAGAAATAATTGAATGGTCTCGTTTATTAGTATATTTACGTAGTTTATTACGAAAAGTCCTGGCTTCTAGTACTCAAAAACGTCATCTAGATCTTGTTCTACGTTTACGCGTAAAACTATCTGTGCATGCGTGACGGAGAAGACAAATGGAATGATACGCGATCGATCGTTTAACGCGACATTAACGAACCTGGTCGAATTTGCTTGATTGTTCGGTACGCTGCAATTCACGCGTCAGGGGGATCCGTGTCTAAAGCAGGCTGTGCTCTGATGTGTGTGGCAGGGTCTGGGAACAGCCCTGCTGAAGACATTTCCGGTTTATCTGGGTTATCCGGCCTAACTGGATTCTCGGACGTGAAGCCACTGCTATACGCGTATCAGCAACTACCTTACGCCGATCTTCTGCCGAGTCCGGAGATAATCTCAACGTGGGCATCCTCTCGACCGATGGATCATTTGGCCTGTGACCTTATGAAGATCCTTTTTACCCCGGAGGAGAGGATTCTTTGTAACGTAAACGGCAAGATGGGAAAACAGCAGTTCGATAGTAACAAAATACATTTGATAAGAGAAGTTTTGCTGCACTTTAGTGGTATTGCACCTAATAGCGTGGAATGGGAGGAAACTTGGAAAAATTGCGTAACTAAAATCGATACTAGCAATAGGGGTTTGAAGAGGTATCTATTCCAAAGGCGGTCGGTTTATACTCAATGACTAGGGCGTTTCAGGTCAGGGGTAAAACGGAAACGTTTTCACTGGCTAGAATGAAGTGTTTCTATCACTGATTCGTCGTTTCGATTGTCTAAGATCATCTAGGATCATCTTAGATCGCCTCGAACGTTTCCATATCCTTTCTTTTTAAAGAAGGATGCGAGTAGGTGGAGCGAGAAAATGACACGAAAAAGTAGAATGTGTTCAAAGAAAGAGTAGAGGAACGGGAAGCATTCTAGGCATGGTCCAACTACTTATATATATGCTTCACGTTTGTTTTCACGGGGCAAATGATCGAGTAATTTTACACTAATTTTATTTTTTACCATTGTCTTTCGTTCTGATAACGATCACGCAACGCGTGCTCCGGAGACTTGTTTCACGGCTGAGGAAGTCGATCGTTCCATTTTTTGATTCCTTTGATTCTCTTTTTCTTTGTACCTTGCATCTCGTACGTTGTGCAACGCAACATTCCTTCCAATTCTCCATTTACAATGTTCACGCAGATGTGCACTCTCGCCGTAGACGATCTACATAACACGATATTAATAGTAATCGCGTCGTGTCGTAAGGACCCCGCAGAGTTTTTTACGCTCAAAGACGCGACAACTAAGATCACATTTGTTATTGTACGCGCGTAGATGGATACATAGGTGAAGGTGCTTACGTTTACCTTCGTACACACTATATACGCGTGCGTGCATAATTGCGCTTCGCATTATTGACGACTTTAAAAAAGACGAATACGTCGAAACTATTACGATGGAAGTAGTAATATAAGATATGCTTTTACGATGTTTAAGGCGTTTAATATGCCGTGACGAAACTTCACGCAAACGATTCGCAGCTATCGATAGCACACAATCTTATTCTGTCGTTTATTTTGAATCAAACGAACACATAAATCTGGTTTTCCCATTTATTTGTTATCTTTCTGTTTTTTTCTCGTTTGATCTTGAGAAGGTACGAAATGCTTCGAGTTGACTGTTATTTAAATCTATGCGATTGTAGACAAAATACACACATACACGAAAACGACTGGTTGCAAATAAACCTATTTTACATTTTTAATTGTCTCGTCATTTCCCGATATTCCTGTTTTCCTCTGTACATACATATATTATATGTACGGACTATTAGATTTTCTACTTGGTGTTTTTCTCGGATAATTTGCGCGTTTAAACGTACATTCGCAAAGACTTGGAGAAGAATGAACTAATTATAAGAAGAACGAACGTTGGACATACTATGAGTTAATTCATCGCATCCTTCATCCATTCGAAGATTATCCATTTCCCAAAGAAAGAAAAAAAGAGAGATCCTAGATGAACCGACAAGATCCTTGTTCGAATTCCTTTCAATTGGTTCCGTTGACTGACGAAGACAGACAAATATCTCGAACTGAGTGAAGAAAATTTGAAGTCGCGGACTGGAATTACTTGCAGGATCATCGAAGCCGAATGTAACCGTAATCGCCGACGCACGAGAGACTTCGACTCCTTCGTCCGAGCCAGAAACGCGCGCGAGATTTCCCATTGACCTTGATCGAACTCCACCTTGGAATACTTATCGACACTCGGACGAACTTCACTTGCCGAATCATTTGTATTCGGAATCGATGCCCGATCAACAGGAATCTACATCAAACATTCTCGTGGAACGAGATGCAAGAGTTCTGCATTCCGTATTTCCAACTTGCCCTGGCACCGCTGGCAATTCAGAATTCCCCGAAGAGACCGTCAATGGCGTCACAGCGTATCCACCATTTCCGTGTCCGTTCTGTGATAGAGCGTACACGAGTTGGGGTTTTCGTCGAAGGCACATCAAAGCCGTGCACACGATTTCGCCATCCTTAAACTGCAAATGGTGTTTACAGGTGCGTATGTAGATAGCGACTATAATATCCGATAAAGTACGAGGTAAATGCAATGATTTTTAGGTTCTTCCTACGCATGCGGCTTGGAGACGTCACGTAATATTAGCGCATAATCTGTCTGCGAGCGACGCACATAATGGGCTCCTAATTTTAGAGGAAGCGCATATGGTTTTACAAATTGCGCGCCCCACCAGGTTAGATACTTTAGTTAACATAATTAAACAAAATTCCCAACAGAATAGCAATCCCGAGAATTCCCAGTCGGACAAAGATTGAATTGGAAGATTGGATCGTGATATATCGACCTGCCCGGGTCGTTCTCCAAATCGTTTACTCGTAGTCGAAACTTTGCTATCGACGGACGGTTTTGGAAGGGCAGTTACGCTGTACAGGATTACGCGATAGAACATTGTTTAAGTTATTCTCGTTCGTAGAAAATACGTCAATGAACCAAATTTTCCACAACACCTAATCGTCTTTTTTATATACGTATATTTTCGTTGTATATATCGCTTTTATAGTCATTATCAATGGCCAGTATCACGCTGTCGAGCGTGAGATATTTTTATTGTTGTATTAATTCAATTTTTGTAAAAAAGCAAATAAATATTTTATGTATGATAAAGTATTTCTTCCGCTGTTTCGAGCTGCTGTATTGCGTTCACTTTAAGGAAACGAGACACAAGCGTATGGTTTAAAAAATCAAATCGTTATGTTCTTTTTTAATTCTTTATTTTTTAAAATCTTGGTAACATTCGTGCATCAGTCAGTTGACATTTTTATAAATACTATATATGTACTTCGTAAAAGTGACAGGAGTTTCGTGCTATGCAATAGAACCGGTCGTGCAGGGTGCACTTTGTTGATAATAATTCGATTTTTTCGCGAATGAGTATCATTGCGTGCAATGAAGCGTATGAAAGCGAATTTAAACATAAACCCTTAAGTACCTTTGGCATCCTGTTCATTGTATCATATTCTCGTACATTGTTGTAACTTTTTTTAAAAAATGATTTCCTGTTATTATTATTATTTCTTTCGTTTTGTAATAATGTAAACACCCGTTAACGGTTGAACAAGAGTGTATGTTTGCGTGTATGTGTGTGTGTATATTTGTCGAGGCCAATAAAAAAATAATGGTCATATATCGCACATTGGTAAGGAGCATTGCTAACTGTTGGAGAAGACAGGCAGATAGAAAAACGAACCATTCGATGAAAATTATCGTACGTCGGACAAAAGTGGCGATGGTCGCTCGGGGCGCGAATGAAAGTTACAAAAGAAGTTTATCGTCGAATCGTTGCGGTAACTTGTTTCCACTTAAAAGACAAAAGAAGAAAAGTATTAAAAAAATATACGTATGTACATATTTGTGGATAAAAAAATTTCTCTCCGAGTCAGCAACGTTAGTGGATTGGGTATCGTTCTTTCAAATCATACGAGTCGTGCATTTGTTTCCATCGGGACAGCTACAGGTACCTTGCAGGCTTCTCTTTTTTTCTCGTGGTATTAGCAATTCCAACTAGTCCAGTTTTTACCGTGGTTCGATACATAAGGAGTTTTCGTCGTTGGCTCGAATTTTACAATTCGGCCACGTAACCTTCGATAACGATTCCCGGTGCAATTTCTTCGGTGAC
Organism: Bombus impatiens; assembly: GCF_000188095.3. Taxonomy (NCBI): domain Eukaryota; kingdom Metazoa; phylum Arthropoda; class Insecta; order Hymenoptera; family Apidae; genus Bombus; species Bombus impatiens. The sequence continues at coordinate 113,394 of NT_177066.1, read as the reverse complement.
ACTTTCCGAGACCACGTTGCTTCGACCCCCGGTACCCGTCCGATCTTCTCCCCAGGCTCCCTCCTTCGCATATTTTTCAGACATTCTGACCATTTCATTGGGACTCCATTCGGGAGAATCTCTGCGACTACCTCCGCTTCTGTATACAACGTGTGACTCGTTTTCGCGATTCCCACGATATCCTGAACCTGGCAGTGGTGACGGAGAATGAGAGTAGCTGTCGTAAACGGGTGTACGCTTCATCGACGCTCGATGATGGCTCGTTTTTCTCAACATCGCCTGTTCGAACAAACGTCGACGATTAGATGGAACGCTTACGTACGCGTCTGTGTAATTTTTTTTCCTTGTCTCACCTGAAAGTTGAATGGTGGTTCATCGCTGTCTTCGTTACCGTCAGTGTTACTTTTACGACCGATCATCTGTAGTTCCTGAATCGGATTGATGCTGAAACGAAAACGAAAAGAAATTTTCCTCAAGATCGTCTGATAACAATAGTTCGGCTTAACTTAGCGCGAACGAACCGATTGGCATTGCCGCTACTCCTGTTAGTTTTATCCTCGTATTCCCAATCGTGGCTGCCGGTATCTACGTTGCTTTTACTTCGAATATCCGAGCTATAATTGTCGACGTTGCGCGTCAAGGGTGGTTGCGATTGATTGAACGGAACAGGTGGAGGCGGTGCGTGTTTTCTAGAGCGTATCGATCCGGTACTATCGTAATTCTGAAAAGAGAGATGGCCAGGAAATATGACAGCGGCAAATAAGTCGATAGCGAAACTTACTGAGCGAGGATTATGAGCGTTAGCAGAAGGTACAGGACTACGATTGCTCGAATGATGTTGAAATCCAGAGTTACCCATTCTGTTCTGGGACGACTCTTCGGGTGGACATCGGACCGAGATATTCGGGTCTCTGGAAAACGGAGTGTCGATCAGACTCTGTCCCTCGGTGCCCGAATGCGCCACTCGCTGTGGCGAGTTCGTTGTTTGAACCTCGACGTCTGAAAAATGCAGAGCAATCCGATGGGGAGTGAGTTCTCTCCGAGAAAAAGAGTCGTCACTCGCCTCAGGTAATCGAGATCTTTTTCGTGTTCTTTTGTACTCTTTTTCCACGCCCAACACGAATCTCTCAAACGAAATAATCTTGCGTGACAATTGATCGCTATCGACGATTCGAAATTAGTTACTAATTGTGCGATTAATTGGCTGAATTGATCGTAATTACGACTGAAAGAGAAAGGGAATTTGATGAAAACGCGCTGAGTCGGCCGAGCTACATACACAGAGTGATACGGAATCGGAATCGTTATCGTTTGTTTGAATTTAAGGAGTAGATTACTATTCGGGAAAAGCGTATCCGGAGCACCCTGTATGCGTACTCGGCGAACTCGGATCGGGCAAGAAGAAAGAAGAATGATATTTGAAATGTACGAGAAAGATATGAAAAAGAGTTTCGTTTTCGCGTTGATAAAAGTGTAGAAGCGAGTATCGGTATCGATGCATCTCGACTGAGCGAAACAAAATGTGATAGGCACCTCTGGTACGACTCTTCCTGTTGGCCCACGGCACTGTTTGTCTCCGTAATGGCGCGTCCCAGGCTTCGTGCTCATCGTCAGACGCCGATGACGACGCGGATCTGCGAGAACGTATTTCTCAGTTGACGCCACAAGTCTCCGAAGAGTTCCTAAACGACTCTTACCTCGAGATAGAGACGGCACAACGGAGAACGAAAAATAATGACAAAACAGCGTGCGTATATAAAGTGCAACGCGGAACACGTGGGACAAAAACAATCAAGAAACATGAAAAACGTATTAACACATTTCAACTCTTGCCTTTTGCGTGAATTTCTTCGCGATTGGTTCTTAATAAAACGCGAACAAAACATAGAAAATTGTGCGTCAGCTACATACGATGCGATTAATGGTGAATGACATCTAATGGTGAGGGTCGACACACAATATCGGTAGGAGAAGAGCGTAAAATCGACTCACCCAACACCTCTCATTCCACTCTTCGTATCGGGAAAAGGTAACTCTTGATGAAAGTTGAAAGGTAACTTGTGCACTTGGGGTGGTTTTAACTGGCCTAAATACGCGGACGTGGAAACGTTTGTATCTACTCGATCTATGGATATTTGTTCATTCGTCGTCGTGAGAGATGCTACTATCGCTTGATTGAACAGATGCACCTGTTTGTGAACAAAATTTTCGATGAAACCACTCGGAAAGCTATCTACCCTGTTCCCACACTGGAAATGGAAATCACTCACTTGTTGCGAGAACTGCACGAGGTCTTGATAGCGGGCTGCACGGTAACGTAGGAGGACTTGGAACACGCTCTTCGACCTCCACTTGCTGCTGTAGAATTTCATCATGTCCATCGTTTCCGGATCCATCTTCCCCTTTCCCAGAAGAGGTGCTGTCTCCTTCCTCACTACGTGCCCCCTGTATGCTATTTTTTCATATAAGAAATCGTTTGATCTTACAATTCTCGAGAAACGTCGTGAGCGAATTAATCGAATAAACGAATGAAAATAGCAACTATTAGGCTCGTCAAAAATCAAATCTCTTTTGTCGCTCGCTTCTTTCTCGTCACCCGTTCCCTACCTTTTTGAATCATCAACGCTGCCTGATCTTCCGACATGTCCACCGATTCGTTCTTGTTTATAGACGCTTTCTTCACTGAAAAAATACTCGTTAAATTTCTCGACAGGGATGGAAGAAGTACGGGCCTCTCGAAAAGCGAAAAACGCGGCGGAATGGAGAATCGGCTCGCACTCGATCTTGCTTCTCCTGACAAACAGTTTACCTACCAACTTCTTTCTTTACGCTCTTCGTGATCTTCGACGCCATGTTTTTGCGTGCCAAAAAGGCCCTCATCATGCATTGAACTTTTACTATCTTTTTCACCTGAGTCTCGTACAATCTCGAAAGGTATTCTTCGTTGTAATACTTCAGAAACACTTTAGTTTTCCCAATTATCCAGCCTTCCATTTTTAATCTGATCAGTAGCAATCGACAGTTGTCTTTGGTAATTTCGACATTCTCGTCGAAATCGAAAGCCAGGAATTGATACCTAAGGCCGAAGGATTATTTTTATGTGACAAAAGTGACGTGGATACTCGAGGAGATTACCTTCGAAGAAATTCTGGGAAAGATATTCTATGCGGGTAACCACGTTGCCTGGCTCTGGCAGTGTCAAGGACAGCCAACGCTCTGATCTGTTGTCTGACAACGTCTCGATAAAAACCACGAGGCGCCCCTTCGAGATCGGATCTTATGCACCTGATGAAATGGATACCACTACTTCCGCCACCTGCCGAAAGGTTCTTAAGGATTTCGAGGCTGGTGGATTTAAAGGTAGCCGCGCACGTTCTCAATTTCCGTGTCTGCGAGTATTGCCCTCGGGATGCGGTGTTATACCTCTGTTTATAAAATAATAATCGCGAGGTGATCACAATTTTTACATTTCGATTCTTTCCATTTCTTCGGTAGATCGTCGATTATAGCGTATCACTTTCTTTTACTCTTCCGCTTTTCGTTTTACATTTCTCTACATTTATTTTATCTTCTACGAAATACCAGACATTGAAATTATATTAAGCAATCTCACCCTTGGTTTCGACGTTTCCTGCATGAGCGCGCCCCATTTGCCTTTGCTCGTCTTCTTTTCCGCAATTTTCGGATGGTCAACGACAACGGTCAAATTCCCAGCTTTCGTCAGTTTGTTCGTGAACATTTCTTTCACGGTTTCGATGGACGATTGCCTGAACGTTTCGATTATTTCCGGAGGAAGAAAGTCGCGATTCTTCTCGGCAATCTCGCTAGCGTCGTAAAGCAATTTCCCTGTGTAATGAGCGACCGTAAATTCGTGAGAACTCACCGCTTTTATATAAACATTGCTCGATCGTTGCTGGATTTTGTTTATGATATATTGATAATCGAGCATATTTTTCGATGCATTATCGATTATACTGAATAAACCTCTGTCTCTGCTCATTAATTGATCTATCGCGTCTTTGTTGTCGTAAAAGTGCAAACGTTGCATCGGTATATCCTCTTCTTCTTGTTCTTGCTGTGGATCAGGATCGTTACAAAAATCTTATCCGCCTAAAAATTCGAGTAGAATTTTTCACGAAACCTTACCATTTCCCAAGCGAATATCCTTTGGTTGTAATAACACTGCATTTGTTCGTTCATGGTGTTTACCACTAACTGCTCGAGTCGGTTGGTCGCGAAGCACTCGAATCCAAACATGTCCATTATGTTAATCGCATATTTGTCACCGCTGAAAGGTACGCATATATTTTAGATAATTCCGTCTTGTTAATCAATTTCGTTTTGAAACTCACAATAGAGCACGAGTAACCGTAAACTTGAAGTTGATAGTATTCGTTATCCAGTCGACCAATCGCTGATAGATCGTGTTAGCCAATACGTCCCTCGCTTCTTTCGCTTCCTCGCAACTGTGCCTTCTACGTACGGCATTTCCCTTTACGATCACGCAATAATTAAGCAACGCCCAATTAAATTTCTTTTCGTCTAGGTCAAGAAGTTGGGCAACTGAAATACGAAAAGTCATTTAGACATAAACATTTACGGATAAAATATTGATATTTCATACCTCTGTTGGCCGCATCGTGGTTGTCCATGTCAGCTTCCCCGTTGTTACCTTCGACGAAACGAATTTCTCCCAGATTTAAAATCGCTGCTAATATCTTCCAGATAGTTTCGCAATACTCTTCCATTTCTAAGATTGTCAGATTTTCCTTCAGTTCTTCGAACTTAGCCACGTTCCCGCGTGGATCGTTTCGAACTTTGAACGATCGTTTCCTCTCCGTTCCCTTCTCGCTTATTCTGAGGTATCGCATCCTTCTTCCCGGTGGTAGATGATACTGTTTCAACTTGCTTATGGCGTCGAGGCCGTCGTAAAAGTAGTACAGCACGTGAAAATTCGATTGATTCCTGTCGAGAAGATATATCTCGCGACTACCGTGACCAATCGATAAACGTACGATTAGATCTACCGCTAAAGTTGCAACGCAATCTCGAAATCTAACATACGAGTAAATTGCTAGTTTTAGTTGCACAGAATCCAGTAATGGAACAACCTAATGCGCGCTAGCGTAAATAGCAGATCACGATATTAACCTGTCGCGGGTAGAAACTCGCCACTTCTCTAACTGATATAACCAAAATATGGCGCCGGAGGCTTTCCCAGAACTTCCGTATGTTGTCTCCAGTTCTAGCACGCACCTGGTCGAATTAGGATTCAGAGGCGTGGCAGCGTTGCTGAAAGCGTGAATCACTTTAATAGCTCGCATTAATCTCGCCCCGATGTCTTGCAAGCTCTGGAATCAAACGCACGACGATCAGGTGGAAAAACAGCTTGTTCGGTTTACGCGATTCAGCCGATAATCGCTTACTTTTCCTAGATACATGAGATGTCGGACAAGGTGCATCAGGTTGGTCGTTTTCCCCGAATTGCTCTCGCCGGCTAGTAAAATATGTTGAGCCTCTTCGTTGTGCAGCACGTCTTGGTAGGCGCTGTCGGCTACAGAGTATATGTGAGGCGCGTTATCCGATCGCGACTTGAATTGGTATTTCGTGTGATACTGGAATCAAGGGAAGTATCGATAATTAGTGCGATTTCGTTTGACGGTTTAGATCGGTGCACGATTCTTACATCGGACCCGTAAATGTCCTGTTGCTCGTTCGGATTTAAAATCAAAAGGATATCGCCAATAAAGCTGTGGTAGTAACCTTGCCGCAATCTCTCGTGTAGTTCGTCCAAAATCGTATCTTCCGTGAGCGTCTCGAGAGCGGCTAGATCTTCCATGAACATAGGTTCTAGAGGGTCTGTTTGATGAGTCTGGAGGAGAGATAAAAGAAAAGTATATCCAGCGACAATAGACGCGTCACGTTTGCTCGAAACGTTACCTTCAGGAAACCCTTTCGAACTATTACTTCCGGTCTTCTCACGTGTTTGCCTTTCGCACAGACGTCCGTCATTAATATCTTGATCTCCTTCGCTAGCTAGAAACATCGTTCTCGTTATCACCTTCTCTACTCGGACTCGCGCTGTTCCTGGAAAATCTTTTTACCGTCTTACCAGAAAATCGTCCGCGGATGAATCCGCTAGAAAAGGGTGTTCGGCTATTTCCGCCATGAACGGTCTGTTCTCAGGATTTTTCTCGAGACATCTGCAACGACATTGGAATGAAGCGAACGTCAGTGACGTAAAAGTGTAATATTCGTGCGTATTTGGAGAACGTACTCGGCGATAAAGTCGTTAAAATTTTGCGACCAGTTGGACGGTCTGTACAAATTTGGCGGCGGATTTCGAACTATTTGGAACAACGCTCTGGTGGGATGCATATCTTGAAACGGTGGCTTTCCGTCAGCCAACTCGATCGCTGTAATTCCGATCGCCCAAACATCGGCTCTGCTACCATATCCTTCGGAGCTGTTGCCTTTGCTCATGGCCACCTCCGGTGCCATCCAACTCGGCGATCCTATACACGTGTATCTCTTTCCCATTTCACCTTCGAACATCTTCGATAGCCCAAAATCGACCAACTTCACTTCTCCTTCTTTGGTCAGTAAAATATTACTGCCGCGAATATCACGGTGCATCACGTTGTGCTCGTTGAGATAAACCATCGCCTGAGAAACAGGGTGACTCTTTAAGATTTGAAAGAGGACGAGTGGACGAAGCGCGATCGAATATCTCAGGTCTGGACTTCCTTCTTCTTTCGATACTCCGCAGCGCGATTTCGTCGGCAGAGTAGACATCGGTACCTTCTCGACCTTCGCGGGCATTTATTTCGCGTGTAATTTGCCGGCATTAAACGTCAACGTGGCCTGATTTACCGCACGAGCGACCGTGGACGAATCGCTACTGGGTCCATGGAACACGTACCAACTCGAACAAGAAGGCGACGTCCGAAGAGAAGAAGAAGGGGTTGCGTGCACTTTACGAGAAAGGATGGTAAGACGAGCAAAGAGAGACAAAGAAAGAGAAGAACGAAGCACGTAGGAAATCCCGCACGTGTGCGCCATAGGTTGAAAAACGCTTCTGTAAATATGGTCGCTGCAAGCGGAAAACGCATCGATGTCCGATAATTTCATTCGATCGGAAATCAATCGGGTCGAAGACGATACACGGGAAAGAGGTAACATATCTTCTGTCGTGTAACGTACGAGAAATTAGAGACGATCGAACGCGTAACACGGCGAACTGACGACGCCGCGACGGTAACGCGCATCGAATGCTCAGCCTTTCGTGCTACTTGACAGTTTCATCGATCCTATCTTTTCTTGGCAGCGCGTATGAGAAGTTGATTGGTCGATGGTTCCGTAAGCGTAGCACCGATATATAGAGAAACAGCATCCAAGGTAGGAAGTATTCGCGCGCGAATTCGTTGAGGTTTGAGGAATCAGGTTCATGAAGTTCTCACGGCGAAGATAATTAGCAGAACCCATCGATTTTACGCGGTCCCGATGTTTTTGCAGGGATACCGAGCCGCGAACCATGTCACGAGCACGTCTCGGGTATACCGAACGGAAAGGAAACGACGCACGATTCGAAACGGAAACGCGCGTTTTACCCTCGGCGCCGATCAGGTTGCAGCGTTTGACGCGTAAATGACACCTGTTCATTCCGGTGTCCAGCATTTTTTTTTCCTTCTAAATGTTTCCTTGGTGTTCGTTCGGTTTCCGTAGTTGTTTCGCGGACCGCGACGCTCGGAGAGGATACCGAGTCGGAGAAACGTCTCGTACGATATTAAGGTAAATTATATTCCAGGAGGAAAGAGAACGGAATTATGGAACATTATCCCATTGTGACCGAGCGAATCCTTTCCCTAGTAAAATTATAGACCTCGAGGCGGGAAACGTTCGCAATTCGCCCGTGTCGCGATTCTTCGTTATTCCTTGGTTGATCCTTTTCGTTCTTACGTTTCTGCCGCGAGTGTAAGGTCCTGTGCATCCTTAGCCGCGCGCGAGATCTCCAACTCTGTCCTTGACTATAACGCGCGCGCGCGA
>NT_177066.1:98920-104575 GCF_000188095.3 Bombus impatiens | reverse complement strand
GCGCGCGCGCGAGCCTTCTCCTGGGACAGAGAAACGCGAGTACCGGCGTCAGAGGAGAATGGGACGGAAGTCTTTGCGCTCTTGATCTCCGCTGGATGCAACCGGAGAGATCGCTGTGCGAACAGCGCGGAGAAGGGCGAACGAGCGGGCAGCCTTTCATTTGCGAGCAGGTTAATTAGCGAGCTATCTCGCCTGTCTTATTTGTAATTTATACGCCGTAGAATGCGGCCCATTGACGCGCGTCTTTCGCGATCTTTCTCGTGCTCCCTGGTTTTGCGCGTACGTAAAAGCGAATACGTACTCGGTGAATGCCGTCGCGAGTTACCCCGTCGCGCGAGACCAGCTCCTTTCGTCGACGCCACGCAAGACATTCGGATCGCGTTACGGAACCGACTACCTCATTCCCTCTTCCTTTGTCCGCTTTCCGACGTCATTTTTACTCTTTCTTCTCCTTCTCCTCTTCGTTTCCTTTAGCTTCTTCCATTCGACTCGAGTAACATCAAAAATGATTCTTCTACTTGCGACGCCTATGCCTGCCTGGTCGCAATGATACTGGGTATACTCGAAATATGCCAAAGGATACTACAGTTGAATCGTAATACGGGTAACCTGCTTTTGATATCCTGTTCTCCGTTGCTCGCGTATGCATTACAAAAATGTTGCTCGTTCCAAATTAAAGCCCGTAAAAAGGAGTGTCGCGAAATAATATCTAATACGAAGAAATTGCAGTATTTCCAGCGTTTCGTCAAGCTTCATTTCGCTCTATCAGCTTTGCGAAATTTACCTGGATCACCTCCTTCAAGATAAAGCCTATGTGTTCTTCGCGCATTTTCTTGTCCATAGCTAGAAGACCGTGCACGAGATCCATCACAGTGCCACCCTCGCAGAGCTACAAATCGTACAAAGAATATTAAACAATGAGACAATAGAAGGTAAAACTCGCCAGCTATAGGAGGATGCTGTTTGCGTATATTAAGATACGTAAGAGAGAGCCACTCCGATGTGCCGATTCTTAAAATTATATCGTAATCACGGCTTAAGAAAGCAATCTTCGATTTGAGTCGCCACTTCGTACGTCGCGTTGATAGCTTGGCTTTAGCCGCGAAATTGAGGAAGCAATTTAAATCGAGTATTCGAGGAGAAGCTTAATTTTCCTAGTGATTTCGCGTAATTGCCTGCGATCTCGATATCTAAGATTCGACGTTAACGGTTCCTGTTTCTATTTCTAACGCGAGACTAGCGCAGTTTCATCAGGGATCTGGAATCAAGAATTTTATTCGCGTTCTGGCAAATTCGTCATCGTTCGGTCTCGTGTCTGTGAATCTGGATGAGGAAGCTCTTAGTCGTACAGTACGAGCTTTAAGCGGACTGAACAAGCACGCGATGCACACGGTCGATGCATTCTTTCGGGCGAAAGCGCATCGAGCGCTGCACGAAAACTTGGTCTACTGGCAACCGTAAAACCTGCCCGTGATACGATATGAAATACCATCGGCGATAAATCTTAGCTACATTGTCGTTGCGTGTCGTTCCTCTTTTCCAGCTTGTTCCTTGCCTGCCGCTCTCCCGGTCTGGTCTTGCCTTCGCGAACGTTTACCGGGCTTTTTACCGGGATCGATTGACTTGCAAAACCGTCGTTATTTTCTTTGTTGCCCGTGCCAAGCCACCTATTGTACACCTGTTTCTTTACCCGTGTTCTCCATCTTCGCCCGTACACTATCTCGTGACTGTATAATCCTCGATAACGAGCAACTTATCGTTCTATCGTGAAATTCGTTTTCAAATAGAAACACATTGGTAAATTTTAAATTACAAAACGTAGCGACATCGTGTCGAGGCTGCTGCGTCAAAGGAAGAAAAACGGAACGTCATTGATATTTAGAGAGCAGCAGAAAGGTTGAACGTGCACGCGTATACGTTAAATCGAATATCGACGTTTTGCTTGAGATAAGTAATAATATTTCGGGCGCACCGAGGAGGTCCACCCGTAAATTAGGGCCGCGACGTGCCAGGGCTCACCTGCGTACACGAACGAGTTTAATGATTGTTTAATGGCCGCGCGTGTCGTAAATTATCCGTGTATTCGACCGTCTCAAATGCTTGAAATTGCCTCCGGGTCCTGGCATGGGTACGTACAGCAACTCTTCCATCGCCGTTGCCATCCGTCTTTTTTCTTTATTTCTTTCCTTCTTTCTCCTCACCCACCCCTTCGGCCTCGTCCACCCGAACCCCACCCTCGCTCCTCTCATGCCGTGTCTGTTCGCGGTCTCCAAACTTTTCTTTTTTTCTCCGAAGAATTACGATGTTAGAGGAGTGGCGTTACGGGGTATATCTCGGGATCGATGTTCAAACGCGATATAAACGTTTCAGGCAAATAACACTTACGTCGTATGCGATAATGCCGTATACTTCGAGACGAACCCTCGGGCAAACCTTACCTCCATGACGAACCATATTTGATCGTACTCGGTCTTCTTGCCAGATCTTCTGCGATAAATCCCATAAAAGTCTGGCAGATTAGGATGAGACGCAAAGTCACGAAGAATCTTGTATTCCTCGATGATCAGGGATTGTGACTCAGGAGTGAGTTTCTGCACCTTCACGGCAACTCTCTTGTTTCCTGTAAGAATACGACGCGTGTCGAAGAAAACGTATCGTGAAACTGACAGTTGTAAAAACCGATTGCCGAAACTGTACCGGCTTGTTGATCGATCGCTTCGTAAACATCGCCGCACACGCCAGAACCTATGCACTCTCTGAGCAGATAACGCTTTCCGGGATCCTGTATGCTATCGAAACGCTGCAAGGTGCTTCTTCCTCGATCGTCGACATCGTCTTCGTGCTCACCTCTGCCTCCCCCGCGTCTGTGCTGTTCCCTGCCACCTCTCCTGTCGTATCCGTACTCGCTCATTTTCGGTCGTTTCTCGTCGCTGTCTGAAACATCGGAAAAACAAAACGATTGCTCGTTCGATATTCTGTTAAACGCGAGATGAAAACAGAAGGAGAAAAAGTTGTGGCTTTGAGCGATGGAACGAACGATTGCGCGATCGAAACGTATCAAGAAGAATCGGAAATGATGATTCTATCGTGGATGGCAAACAAGAGGAAAAAGAACGGAAGAAATAAAATTTAAACGGTTCCGATCGAGTTGCATAGAGGGAAAACCTCTGCTCGGTGCATTCCATGGAAACCGCACGACAAAAAGTTCATTAATTTTGTTCTCGTTTCCAGGATAGAGTGCTCGCGTCGATGCAGCGGCATAGGAAGAGATCGTCGCGTACCTCTTCACACTCACGGGAAAGCGGGACCGGTGCCTCTTTCCATCTGTTCGAACGACGAGATGGTCGAGAATGACTCTTCGAAGAGAACGCTCTACGGATTTTTTACGAGAGGCCAGGTTCGGCCGGTCGAGGGTTTCATGGCGCATCGGCACAAAGGTGAGTGCTAATTATATTCTTTCTCGAGTGCCGCGTGAACGAGTGGTAATCGCTAATTAGTAGCTTGCTTCCTGAATGCTTCTACGAGGGAAGGCTAAAGCTGCGTCAGGAATTCGAAAGATATCGCGTTCGGTTCTGGATCGGAAATCATCGCGTTTCTCCTCCATCTCCTGTCTACCGTGTCACGCCGAATATAGAACATTCTCTTTTCGAGTTCTGAATATCTTGCGATAACCAACGAGCCGTGTTACAGTTGTACCGATTCGTCGTTCGCCGGGTAATCGCGATGTAGTCGGGGCGAGCCAGTATACGGTAGAACTTGCGGGTTTTCTGTGGCTTTCACTCTTCCAGCTATGATCATGGATCGTACGACGACGTTTCACAATTTTTCAGACACTGTCGATACTTTGACACCGTTGCTTCGCGCGATAACGCGATAACGCGGCAATGCGGTAGGATTTTTTTATACGAAAAGCCGAATTGTCAAACGTCAGTTACGTCGTTTTTTTCGTCGTCCGGACCTCATCTGGTACTTGTAGGGCTACGGAAACTGCTGTACGGCAATGCACATCCCATTTATCGGATCCTACGGATTGCGTAAGGGTTACGGTTGGCTCGCTTAGTTGCCTTACCAAAGACACGATCGATGCGGTTCTACTTTGGCCGACTCCATGGATCTTTGCTTTTCTCTATGTATAGCCATTATTGCGTGTGGGCAGTTGATAAGCTTCGTTGGCACGAAACTGCCAGCGGGAATCTCTTCGTTATTGGATCGTTAGTCTAAGTTACGTAATCTCCTCGTCGAATTCATTAGCGGAGTTGCCAAGGTAATAAGTCGCGTTCGGCGACAGCTTGCCTCTGGTGAATGCAGGTTACTCGTTCTGTACTAATGCGTTTAAGTTTCCGCGATTCGTTCGGTCGGTGGCGTGGGCTTTCTCTCGGTCTGATCGGCGATGACGATTCCGCGAAATCGCGTGAATCTCGAGACGCTGATCCGCGAGAAAACGCGAAGGAAAAGCGAAAATGGAAGAGAAGAGTGAGAAAATAGGAGAGGAGAGGAGAGAGAGAGAGAGAGAGAGGTGTGGGATGGTATGGGAGGGGGGAGTGAGTAACGAGAGGATTCGCGTCGTTAGCCAATTCATTTATTCCCGGTGGGTCGGCGCTCGTCCAGCATAATCCGTCGATTTGTCGGCGCGGCGTGTCTCGTGTAATGCTGCTTCTTGCCGCTTCTTGCCGCTTGTAATCGAAGAGGGAAAGGGAAAGGGAAAGGGAGAAAGGGTAAGGGAGAGAAAGAAGATGAGAGAGGTATGGAGCGAGAGGGCGACGCGTCACTGACTATATGTGAACGAACGGACGTAAGAAACTCGGGTTGATCCACGATGTCCACACGATGGTTCTGTTCTGTTCTGCTCGTATGCGATACGACGCTGCTCCTTCGCTTCCTCTCAGTTTTCTCAGTGGTCTCTCGCGAACGAGCGCCGCGCACCTTCGCTCCTTCCCCTTGTGCTTCTTCCTTTTCCTCGTTGCTGGTCGTCGAGCGGTGCAGGTTTATCGGTACGACAGGGCGTTAAATTATTGATGCCCGACTGCGCGTCGCGAGAAGACGAACGAGAAGAAAGGAAGAAGGGTAGCGAGGTAAGGACGGGTCCTGTGATTTCAGAAAAAGCTTTCCGTGCCACTCGGTCCATCGGTTCTTTCTCTTCGTCTTCGTTCTCGCGCTGGTCCGCGAGTCACGTCCTCTCTCTTTTCTTCTTCCGAGGCGAACCTGTGCAGGGCTCGCGCTCTTTAAAAGGGAACGAGCGTGGGGGCGACGAAACGATCGTTGTGGGAAAGTTTCGCGGACCTACACGATCCTCCGGTCGAATCGAAAATCGGTCATTCTCGATCGACGACCATCTCCTTCGCCCGTCATCTCCGTCTGCTCGGTCACCTCGGTCACTTTCGTTATCTTCGTCGCTTCTATCGTCGTCCGACCTATTTCTTCTACTCCCGCGCTCATCTCCCTTCGCTGCCGATAAGACTAAGCGAAGCGAAACGAAAGTTGGGCGGGTTCGAAGTTTCGAACGCAAACTCCCCGAAATGAACCGTGTGGGAAAGTCGATATCCGTTGGCCGAGGAAGGTCTCCTGCTATAGCGCCGGAATGTTAGCACCGCGAATCCCTGGGAAGAAGCAGCAACGCCAGTAGTGGCGGGGGGAGAAGAAGAAGAAGACGAAGAA
>NT_177066.1:94363-98874 GCF_000188095.3 Bombus impatiens | reverse complement strand
GGCGGTGGAAGAAGAAGAAGAAGACGAAGAAAAAGAGGCGTAGAAGCCGAAAACGATCGGCAGCCGACCGGTTCGGACCGGTTGAAAAGGGTTCGACACTCCTTTCGCCGGAAAGTACGGTAAACTGGTGACAAGTGGCTTGTTCTCTCACTTTTCTGTTTCTCCGCAGAATCATCGTACCTTTAAACACGTCGCGTCTCACCTCGTTAATCGGAAAAACTAGTAAACGCAAATCGTCGTTCTCTTGATTCGGCGATCGATTCCCGTTTCGTCGGCTATCACGCCGCCTCTCGTTCTTCGCGGAAAAACTGGTGTACCGACGTCGTCGCGTATCGGTGCGCGCGACGATATCGAAGCTCGCCGATCGACGAGTCAGACGGATCGTCGAGGTACGCGGATCTCGGTGGCAGACGAGACGCGGTGTTTTCCCCATGAGGCACGAGGCTTCCGCTTCTTGCACTTCGTTCTCTCCTTGTTTCCCTCTGCTTCCCTCTGCTTCCCTCTGCTTCCCTCTGCTTCCCTCTGCTTCCCTCTGCTTCCCTCTCTTTCTCTCCGCTACCTTTTACAGATTCTCGAAGATCGATCCTTTCGGCAGATAACGCGTTCTCCTCTTTGGGATTCCGAGGCGGAGGTGTCGCTATTCTCGCGATCGAGCCAGGCTCGAAAAATCGCTCGTTCGTTGCCGGTCGTACGTTATTTCCGTCAGGGGGTTAATCGATACCGAGAATCTCGCTGCTGTTCTTCTTCCTCGAAGCTCATGCAACATTTAACTTTCCGCTATATTCTCCTCGAGCTCGCGGCTCGCGCTTACGATTCCCTCGTCTCTTTCTTTCGATCTTGTCTTACCACAATGTACCTCTTGTCCTTTCTTTTTTTCATCTTCCTTCTCGTTCTCGTTAGAAATACCGATACGTCGGTCCAACTACCGCGTGTCCGTCTTCGTCATTCTTGCTCGACCGAAGTTGGTTCGAAACGACACCTGCCTGGATTTACCTCCACGGTAGCTGCACCGCTACGAGACGAACGTTCTCCGCGGGGCTCGCAGCTCAGCTATCTTCCGTCTTCTCCCGTTCTCTTTGTATTTACGGATTTCTCTCTTTTTCTCGTCGCAAAACATCCTGAAACACATGTTCCGGCACCTTCGAGACGCGCACCGTGGAACGTAAAGCACATCGCATATACACCTTCTTTCCTTTTTCCACTATTCCTCCTCTTCTTCCTCTTCTTCTTCTTCCTCCTCTTCTTCCTCCTCCTCCTTGTGGACACGCTTCTTCCAGTCTTTCCTCTTTTCCTCCCTTCCTCTCCTTCTCACCAACTCCTTGTCTCTCTCTTTCTATTCCGATCTTCGAGCGAAACTTGTTAATTGCGGCATTATTCGCGATCCGTAAACGATAACGATGTCTCGGCAGCGAAGTTCGCGATCTTGTGTCATCTCGAGGTCGTTCGCGATAATACGGCTCCTTCTGAGAGTTCGATCGGGTTTGGAATAAATACACGTAATCGGAATATATCGTGAAACTTCACTCGTTCGTCGAACGATCGCTTTTCGAATGGAGATCACGTTGATCCGCGAGGTGATTAGACCCACGAGGCGTGGAAAGAGTCGCCGCGTAATTAAACTAACAAGCAGGAATTTTTTGGCGACCGATCGGAAGGGCAAATCTGACGAGAACGAGATCACTGGCTGGCTGTTTACGCGGCTTATTCGATCGCACGAATTTTCTCGACGGTTCGTCGCTGATTCTTTTCATCGGATTTCGGAGAGTCGACACGCTAGAGAGGAGTTTGCCTGTGTAAAGATCTAGCAACGGACGAAACGAAGGGTTTTCACGGAAGGTGCAAAACACTTACTCGTAAGGGACAAGTAACAGGGGAGGGATGCTCTTAGCGTTGGCTCATGATGAAACTCACCTCTAATTAAAACGTCTGGCAGGTTGTGCAGGCCCTGCGGCGTCCACCCTCGCAATGTTCGCAATGCTCGTATGCCGGAGTAAGAGCCGAGCTCTACGACGCTCGTGCAGGGTGGTAGTCACGATTGCGTCGAGGGGGTGCTGCTGGGGAGGGGTGCTTGGCTTCCATGATCCAATAACGCCGACTTAATTAACTAACTGCTAACTCGCAAGCCTGTTAGCTCATTGATTTCGTATACGAGATCGTCGTCCAGCTCTGACTCGCTCTTTCTTTTTCTCTCTCCCTTTTTCTCTCTTGTTGCTTCTGGTTCCTTTCGAGGAAGTATTCCTAGTTTATCCTTTTGTCAATCAAGTGCATATTTTTCGATTTTCCCGTTTCGTTCGAAAGTTTCGTTCTCCCTTTCGCCAATATCAGGGAGCAATAGATTAAATAAGATGATAAAAGGGAGAACGCTCGTTATCGCTGTCTACGGAGATTCGCTTTAGACAATCGTTGTTGTTTCGCACTCGGCAGTAGCAAACGTGCCGCGAATTACAAAGTGCAAGGGCACGAGAATAATTGTCAAGGTACAGGTATCTGCTGGCAAAAAATGTCGCGTCGTTCTCCCGCTTCTAATCTCGTTGGTTGAATCGATGCGCCTTGAAAAAGATCTGCCGAGGGTCGCGCGATAAATTAATGCGCTTTATCGTGGCTTCTTCAGGGTCGTCCTAGCTGACGTAGTTGTCAAAGGGAGCCGCGGTTAATGCGAGTACGTGTCATGCCACGGCGCGATGCAACGCGACGTGACGCATCTCCTTGCAAGGCTGTCGCGTAGGTTTCGTCGCGAGTGCAAACCGAACGCTAATTTCGATCAAACAGTTTCTCGAGATTTCTTTTTGGTCACGTAATTATCGAGGAAGTCGCGTTCCACGTTGTTCCCATCGTCAGTTCGCGTCGCAACGGAAGTTATCGATCGATCGAGAGGTTGTTTAAACTTATAACGACGAGTGCTTTGGATTATCGGCTATCGATGTTGAGGAGAGCAGCGACCCGCGTGAAATACGATTACGAAAGGCCTCGTCCGATTTCGGTGCTAATCTAATCGGAATCCTAGTCACTGTCATTGGGTATAGACTCGAGAACCTAATTTTCCATCGCTGAATTTCAGCTTTGTGCGATTCAGTTCGAGTGGGTGCTCGATATTCGCGACCGCGAAAGATAATTCGCGGCCGTTGTCGGCGTAAAGGCGAGGAGAGTGGCTCCCTTTGAATCTCGTGGCTGAAAACGAAAAAGCCGGAGCTACCGATACAATCACACGCGATTCGGGACGAATCGAAAACGAAAGTCGAGAGATAGACGATATCGAGAGAGCGTACGTCTGTGATGTTTCGCAACGTCGTTGAAACGGTCTTTTCGCTTTGCATGTAAGTGGGATTGGCACAGATTTTTCCAAGGTTTTAACACGGGACAATTTATCGTTCGTTCGATCGATGAAAAAGAAGGTCGAACGAATCTATCGGAGCAAAGAATAAAAGTATCGGAAAGGCTTCGGTCATCTGTAAATCAGTCCGAAAGGGTTACGTTACGTTTTCGAACGATTTCTGTATGAGGACCGGTGGATAATCGGTCGGTTGTCGACGGTGCGATTTTCTCGCTGTCGAGTTGCGTTCGCAAGAAAGGAACAAATAGGTCGATTATCGGTCAAAGGAACTCTTTATTGTACGCGCATTATTAAATTGTATACAATCGCATCCATTCCAAATCTTACACACGCACATTGCTTCTTCTAATAATACTGTGACGGAGGTGTTACAGTTGCTGTGGATATTCAAATTATCTACTAATTAAATAGAGGCAACGTTATAAATAAATTATTGGCCCGCTTAATCTACCGATTAAATTACATTTTTCGCGCGATTAAGAACAATTATTCCGTTGTCTTTACCACCAACACTCCGACGTAATTCTTGGCGTTAAAGCGACGCGTCTCGATAGTATACTAAGCGTGAATAAAGTACAGTCACTGGATCGGTGTCGAATTGGTCTGTTACGGCTGATCTTCGTATCGCGGCCGTTCTGCATCGCGAGTCGCGTTTTTACGTTTGACTTGAAAGCGCGTCTCAAAAGCGAATCAACTCGTAAATTCGTTCTCTTCGGTGTCTGCTACAAAGAAACAGAGAGATTTTTAACGACGAGACAACGATCAAAGTTGTAATAAGATTGAATCCGGAATTGAATCCGTTGGTAGTTTGATCCGGTCCAAGCTTCGATCATCGATAGAGCAAGATAGATGCCAACGTTCGTTCACTTGCAAACGGTGATCCATTCCTCGACGGTACAGTTCTGACATTGCACGAAGCAACACCAGTGAAACTTGCATCTGCATTTTTCGACGCGTCGTTGTCTCACGACGTTGTAACCTCTGCCGCAACACAGGCTGCTGCATCCGTCTCCACCGGAACTGGTCTTGTTGCAGGTCCGACCCGCGGTGCCTGGGATGTCCGCGCTTGGATCCCTCTCGCAAAAGTTTGGAGACTTTTGGTAGTAAAATAGCTGCTTGGCTAGATCTCGCGGTCTTCTCTTACGTCCTGCTCCGTTTCCGCCGCCGCCACCGCCGCCCG